>NC_079893.1:21985405-22100605 GCF_024868665.1 Triplophysa rosa | reverse complement strand
TCCAAAATTAAACAGAAGTTTTATTATCAGATGTAAAAAGGTAACAAAGCTTTGGGTTGTCAGACAATCTCCTCACTCCACCATAAGCCAACAACCTCAAATATTCAAAAACACCCATATTTATAAAGTATGTGACGTCGCTCGTATCTTCTGACTCCTCCTCTGCTTTTTAAGGAGTGCTGCTCCCTCTCCACCAATCACCGTGAAGTCCTTTTTCTTAGTTCCTGAAAATAACATTTCAAAACATAATCCTGTGGTCAGTCGCAGTTTAGGAATGTTCTCAGGACCGTTTCTTTTTGGGGAGGGTCTCCTAGATTTATCTTATGTTTATTGTATTGTATTTCTTAATTTTTTATACCCATAGGCCCTTATTTAAATCATTGTGTACTGTATTCTATTGTGTTATGGTCTCTGTGTACAGTTGTTGCTGTTTCTGTGTTCTGGATGCTCCTGTCACCAAAACAAATTCCTTGTATGTGCAAACATACTTGGCAATAAAGCTCTTTCTGATTCTGATTCTTCTGATAATATAGCAAACTGCGCTATTGAACTATAAAAAAGCCAATATCACTGCAAGGAAAATTCCTTCACCGTGACAGCGCTACGTTCCCGACTACATTACAGTACATTACACGTCACATGTCTTTAGGATGTGTGAACGCACGCACGGGTTCCAGAAAATCACTGGCAGTGTGAACCAAAATCAACCGATCCCGTCATCCCGGGACACATCTTCCGCATATTTTCCGGGATCTCTGTATGAAAAGGGCTTTACTGAAATGCCATGTAATATCCAGTGCCTTTTGTGCATTTGTATGGAGAACCCATTAATTTGTACAATTAGCTTCAATTCATTTTTATTTGGCAATTTCATATTTTGCTTCATACTTTTTTCATCGAAGAGAAAAGTTGTGTTGCCTCCCTTGCGTTCTTATTTCCCCCGTTGTTTTTTATTTGCCAATAAATAAATGAAATAAACAGTATTTTAAAGATGTCCTATGTGTCATTTAAAAGGCTGCAATATATACATAATTATAACCCAACAATATTGATTTATTTAGCACCAGGAAAATTGGAGACGTATATCATATAACACGCTATATAAGAGCACTGCCACAACCCTTTTTATTAACTACAGTAAGTTGATTACCTGCAGTTGTATACCAATACTTACTATGGTAAGGTTCGAAAACACAAATTTTACTAGGCCTACATCGTTTACTTTTGGGGTTGCTGAGTGAATTTTAGAATATATTGTGTGCACAAGATCATAGTCAAAGGATCGACATCCTTTGTTGTGGCAAGAGTTAAGACAGTATACAGAACAGTTTAACCACAGCAGCAGAGATCATTCAGGAATGGGATAAACAGAGATGACTAATTAAATTACGTTTTATTTTGAATTATGAATGACATAGAAATTCACAGTGCTGATGATTTCCCCCACGTTAATTCTGCCATCGTTTTACTGGTGGTACACCGACAGCTGCAGTGCGCATTGCAATGCAAACGCTGCGCACCTTGAAACTCCATGCCACGCTGAGTGTGCGGCGCGAACTAGCTGCTTACCCATGCAGTATCGGGGAAACAGATTATATTTTATCGAATGCCAAAATCGGAATTTATCACTTTGGTACATAAAGACAATAAAACGGCTGGCTTGCAGCAGACCAAATCAGTCCCCAGTCACCGGGATTGTCCACCCCAGTCCGTGCACGCTATTATCAAGTCATAAACATTTCAGTCGTTTGTTACTAACATATGGACAATGCATATAAACACAAACAATCATCACTGAGTAGTATAAAGAAGAGGCCATTCACATTTCTTAGTATATCACGCATTTTAGACCGCCACTAGCTGCCATGTTAGCTCCCTGAATCTTAGTGCAGAACAAAACTTGATTGGCTGAAGTTAGAACGTGCCCTATTGGACAACGAAAGCGGAAGTTACCCGATTGGCTTGCGTAGATAGTGGGCGGAGTCCACCTATTTGTGGATTGTGCGCACGTCTTGACGTTAGAAATGTTTCAAAATCCACAAATGCACAGAGAGCCATCCACAAATGCGTGCAGCGATTCACAAATGCACAGAAAGCGATCCACAAATGTGCAGAAAGTGATCTACAAATAAATGCCATTGAAATAAATTTGTAAATATTTTTTATTTGCAAATCTCATTGTATTTATTTGTGAATTCCATTTATTTTTGTGGAACGTCTAACATATATGTATGGTTCGCTTTTTGTGCATATGTGGATTTAAAAGATGTTTGTGAAACTCTCTATATTTATTTGCGGATCATAGTTTATTTATTCAGAATATTGCAACAATTCTGATCCCATAGGTGTGCGTGCTGCGCACCGGTTTGAGTTTGAACGTGCCCCGGGTTTAGGAAAGCCCCAAATGGGTCCATGCGCAGACTGTCATGTGACCTGTCCGCTCATGTGACATATCAAAAGGTGTGTGTGCAGTTTCTCTCTCTGAAAACACCGGTTTACAACGTGTTTTGCAACTAGCATAGCGATTAGGAGAACTAGCTAGACTTCAATCGTATTCGAGGAAAGCGAAATCTGGGCCACCTCTATGGATTATGCCACAATCAGGTGTTGGTTTAATTTTGAATGTTAGACAAAATTAAAGCCATCGTTATCATTTGGTCACGTTACACATACTGTGTGTTACAGATTATACAACAAACGGGGCGGGGAGTATCCGAGCAGCTGCTAAAATGAAAGTAAACTGTATTCTCATCGTGGTGGCTGAATTTAAATTCGTATGAAACAAATTTTAACGATAACAGTTGATTTACATAAACTTGCTCACTAGAACGTTTCGCTTTCGAGTGCACCCTCTGATTTACAATCTAAAGATCGTCAACCATGGACAAAGAAGAAGAGGAACAAGATGGTGACTTGTCTTCGAGAGAGAAGTAAATTACCTGCGTATTTTTCCTCAATCTCATATAGTAGAGCATTGACATGCTTAGAAGGGCTTAGAGCATAGTCGTAAATTCGTTTTATACTGATGATGAAACACTACAGTAGCTATATATTGAATGGCTATAAATGCGAATGCGTAAATGTTAAAATGAATGTAAATGCGCATCTGTGCACTATGCTATATCCAAAAAACTATATATTCTGTTTTTGATTATCAAGTAACAAGCAAAGATCTGCATCACCTGTAGCCAGCAGT
Organism: Triplophysa rosa; assembly: GCF_024868665.1. Classification (NCBI taxonomy): domain Eukaryota; kingdom Metazoa; phylum Chordata; class Actinopteri; order Cypriniformes; family Nemacheilidae; genus Triplophysa; species Triplophysa rosa. Next base: position 22,097,409 of record NC_079893.1, on the reverse strand, counting down.
GTTTCAGTGAAGAGTAACTGGTCTTTAGATCATCCTCTGAACTTCAGAGATAAAGAAATGGCATCTGACCAGAAGTAAGATATTGCTGTCTCTGTCTTTGATATGTTTGTCCATAAAAAATAATGTATAGCTGCGTGTAATTTGTTAAAAGATGTTTTATTTTTAATTGGGTTGTAAAATATAATGTCATTCATTACTCATTTTCATTCTGTGTTGTTTTAATTTAAGGTCTTGCTGTCTCTGTCTCTGATAGGCCTATGTTATTTTTAATTTAGTTAAACAAAAGAATGTCATTCATTAATTTCTAATAATAATTTCTGATCTGCGTTGTTTTAAGGTCAGATAGATCAAGATCAGTTTCTCCAGTGCACAGCCACCTGACTTTAAAAAGTGACTGGTCTTTAGATCATCCACTGAACTTCACAAATGAAAAAATGCAACCTAATGACAGGTAAAATGTGTCTCTTGAACAGTCCAGTGTGATGCATTTAGTTTGCTTGGTGTTCTGTGATGGTTTTTATCTGAGCATTATACAATAACCAAAAATGTATCTTTGTGTTTTTGAATATCAAGAAAAAGGCAAAGATCTGCATCACCAGTAGCCAGCAGTGTTTCAGTGAAGAGTAACTGGTCTTTAGATCATCCTCTGAACTTCAGAAATGAAAAATTGCAAAACACTGAAAGGTAAAGTGTGCCTCTTGAACAGTCAAATGTGATGAGACACTAACATTAATACCCATGACTAAAAAAATGTGTGCATCTTTATTAATATGAGTGTGCTTGGTGTTCTGTGATGAATTTTTATCCGTACATTATACAATAACCAAAATGTAATATATTTGTGTTTTTGAATATAAAGTGAAAGCCGAAGATCTGTATCACCAGGACCCAGCAGTGTATCAGTGAAGAGTAACTGGTCTTTAGATCATCCTCTGAACTTCAGAGATAAAGGAATTGCATCTGACCAGAAGTAAGATATTGCTGTCCATGTCTTTGATATGTTTGTCCACGAAGAATAATGTATAGCTGTGTGTAATTTGTTAAAAGATGTTTTATTTTTAATTGGGTTGTAAAATATAATGTCATTCATTACTCATTTTCATTCTGTGTTGTTTTAATTTATGGTCAAAAAATAGATCTGCATCACCAGGACCCAGTAGTGTTTCAGTGAAGAGTGACTGGTCTTTAGATCATCCGCTGAACTTCAGAAATGAAAAAACACAAGCTACTGACAGGTATCTAGCAAGTGTGATAAGAAAATAACACCCAGTAAAATATTCATGATGAGTAATAAAGTATGTGCATCTTTTTAGTTATATGATGAGTGTTTAGCATATATGAGGATTTTTTCTATCTGTGCATTGTACAAAAATCGAATATACTGTATTTGTGTGTTGTTGTTTTTTTGGAAATCAAGTAAAAGGCAAAGATCTGCATCACCAGTAGCCAGCAGTGTTTCAGTGAAGAGTAACTGGTCTTTAGATCATCCTCTGAACTTCAGAAATGAAAAAATGCAACACACTGACGGGTAAAATATACCTCTTAAACAAGTGTGATCAGACAATTGCACTATTCACAACTAACTAGTGTGTTCATCTGTATTTATGTGAGTGTTTAGCATATATGATGATTTTTTTTATATGTGCATTGTACAATAACCAAAATTCTAATATATTTTTGTTTTTGAATATCCAGTAAGAGGCAAAGTGCATCACCAGTTGCCAGCAGTGTTTCAGTAAAGAGTGACTGGTCTTTAGATCATCCGCTGAACTTCAAAGATAAAGAAATTTCATCTGAACACAAGTAAGATTGTGGCTCCAATATGTTTTTCCATTAAAAAAACATGTATAGGTGTGTATTTTGATATATACATAATGTCCATTGAAAAATGTTAATGAAGTGTGTTTTTGCAAATCTAGTAAAAGGCAAAGATCTGCACCACCAGTAGGGAGCAGTGTTTCAGTGAACAGTAACTGGTCTTTAGATCATTCACTGAACTTCAAAGATAGCAAGATGCAACCTGGACACGGGTAACATTAAATTATAAATTAAAATATAAAAAAAATTAAGTTGTTCTTATAACTAATAAAAAAAGTTGCTTTAATAGCTATGGATCAAAACCAGGTGGTTCCAGCATCCATGAGAAATTCAGACTGAACTTGAACGAAAAGTTTCAGTGTTTGTGTGAGGGAATAGCAAAACAGGGAAACCCAACACTCCTCAATGAGATCTACACTGAGCTCTACATCACAGAAGGTGGAAGTGGAGAGATCAATAATGAGCACGAGGTGAGACAGATCGAGACGGTGTTTAGGAAAAGATTCAAGGAAGATACACCCATCAACTGCAACAACATCTTCATACCTTTACTCGAACAAGACAAACCCATCAGAACTGTGCTGACAAAAGGAGTCGCTGGCATTGGAAAAACAGTCTCTGTGCAGAAGTTCATTCTGGATTGGGCTGAGGAGAAAGCGAATCGAGATATACACCTCATATTTCCACTGCCTTTCAGAGAGCTCAATCTGATGAAGGACCAAAAAGTTAGTCTCAAAGACATTCTTCATATTTTCCTCCCAGAATCAAAAGAATTGGACATAAGCGGTGATAAATATAAAGTGTTGTTCATCTTTGATGGTTTGGATGAGTGTCGTCTGTCTCTGGATTTTCACAGCAGCGTGAGGTTGCGTGATGTCAATGAATCGGCCTCAGTGGGCGTGATGCTGACAAACCTCATCGCGGGGAATCTGCTTCCCTCCGCTCTCATCTGGATCACCTCCAGACCGGCAGCAGCTGATCTCATCCCCTCTGAGTGTGTCCATCGAGTCACAGAGGTACGAGGCTTCACTGACCCACAGAAGGAGGTATACTTCAGAAAGAGAATCAAGGATGGGAGTCTGGCAAACAAAATCATCTCGCATCTAAAGTCATCGAGGAGTCTGTACATCATGTGTCACATCCCAGTGTTCTGCTGGATTTCTGCCACTGTTCTCGAGAGAATGTTGAGTGAAGCTGAGAGTGATGAAGAGATCCCCACGACTCTAACTCAAATGTACACACACTTCCTGATCATTCAGACGAATATTACAAATCAGAAAGACTACGAGAAGAAATTGAAAGATGAAGACATGATTCTTAAACTGGGTAAACTTGCTTTTGAGCAGCTTGAGAAAGGGAATTTGATCTTCTATGAAGAAGATCTGACGGAGTGTGGCATTGATGTGACGGAAGCGTCAGTGTACTCAGGAGTGTGTACTCAGATCTTCAGAGAAGAATTCGGGCTTTACCAGGGAACAGTATACTGCTTTGTTCACTTGAGCATTCAGGAACATCTCGCAGCTTTATATGTGTACCTCACCTTCCTGAATAACAACACAAACATGTTAGTTTCAAAACAACCCATGTCCTCTCATGGCTCAATTTCTGACCTTCTTAAGGATGCTGTGGATAAAGCTTTACAAAGTGAAAAAGGACATCTCGACCTTTTCCTCCGCTTCCTGCTAGGTCTTTCGCTGGAGACCAACCGTAGACTTTTGCACAGCCTGATGAAACACACAAGAGGCAGCTCTGACAGTAAACCTAAAACAGTTGAATACATCAAGAAAAAAGTGATGGAAAATCCCACTCCTGAGAAATCGATTAATCTCTTCCACTGTCTGAATGAATTGGATGACCATTCTTTGGTGGAGGATATCCAGCAATTTCTGAAGTCGGGAAACATACGAGAACCGAAACTCTCCCCTTCTCAGTGGTCAGCAGTGGCTTTCGTATTGCTGACCTCAGAACGAGAGCTGGATGTTTTTGACCTGAGTGAATATGATGCTGGTACACACAGCACATCAGAGGAAGTTCTGCTGAGGCTTGTGCCTGTAATTGAAGCATCCACAAAAGCTTTGTAAGTTATTTCAATGTAAAAATTTTTGGATGTTGGTATTTTCCACAAAATCTGTTTAACTTTAACTCTAGTCATGCTTGTGCAGACTACAAGTGAGCTCATTGAGAAAATGTTAAATGCTCTCTCATTTGTAGTTGCTTTGGATAAATAACTAAATGTTTAAATTTACATGTACATTTCTTTGTCACCCAATCCAAATATATTTGGATCATATTAGAATTGTAAAGGCAACTTACAGTATATTGTGTTTTGTTATACATACGTATCGAAATATACTAGCAAATTTGAAATATAAATAGCATTTAAATGCGTCTTAAATTATAGGTTAGAGTGCTTAGAGATTTAACCATAATATTTTCTTCTGAAGGTTTTATTATTGTCAGCTGACAGAAAAGAGCTGTGAACGTCTGGGATCTGCTTTAGGTTCAAAGTCCTCAAATCTTAGAGAGTTGAACCTGAATGGAAATAATATAGGGGATTCCGGAGTAAACCTGCTGTCTGCTGGATTGAAGAGTCCTCATTGTAAACTGGAGACGCTTAGGTAAGACCTTCCTGAAAACATTGTTTCATATACATTTTTTTAACCATTTGGAGGAATATTCACTACTGCTCCATTTGGCAACATCTGATAAGATTCTACTAGTTTCTTTTTGTAATACTTTTGTCTAACGTTATGTTAAATGGGTTTTTTTTCAGGCTTGGGAATTGTCAGCTTACAAGTAAATGTTGTGCAGCCCTGGCCTCAGCTCTCAGCTCAAAATCATCATGTTTGAGAGAGCTGAACCTGAGTTTTAATGGGCTTCTAGACTCAGGAGGGAAGCAGCTTTCTGTTGGATTGGGGAATCCTAACTGCAAACTGGAGATATTGAGGTAGGATCATTCTATAAGAATCATCAGCCATTATTTAGTAACGACACAATTTGTTTCTCTCTTGTTTTATAATCCGAGGACATGTGTTAGAATCCATTATTGCAGAACATATAGTGATGTTTAGGATGTTTTCCTGTTCTACTATTGTTTTCCCAACAGGCTCTGGAGATGTGGCCTGACAGATGAGGGTTGTGCTGATCTAGCTTCAGCTCTGAGATCAAACCCATCACACCTGAAAAATCTACAGCTTGACAGGAATAAACTAAGAGACTCTGGAGTGAAGATGCTCTCAGGTCTACTCAAGGATCCTCAAAATAAGCTGGACACGCTGAGGTAAAATCAGCGCTGGCTTTTGGAGCCAGATTTATAAAATATCACTTCCTGTGTCACAAATGGCTCGACTCAAGGCTGTGCCAATATTTTATTTGCAGTCTGATTGGCTGTGATGTCACTCATGAAGGCTGCGCTGCTTTGGCTTCAACACTCAAATTAAGTGCATCTCACCTTAAAGTGTTGGACCTGTATGGTAATTCAATAGGAGACTCGGGAGTGAGACAACTCACTACTGGACTGGAAAATCCTCACTGTAATCTAGAGACTTTGAGGTAATGGTTTGTGAAGTCCATGTAGTGACCATGTTGTAAACCGGTGTTTTTAGTTGTGTTATAACAATTTATATATTTTTTTGTTTGCAGGCTTATGTATTGTGCTATGACCGACGTCAGCTGTACAGCTCTGGCGTCAGTTCTGAAATCACTTGCTTCACATTTGAGAGAGTTGAATCTGTCTGGAAATAATCTTGGAGATTTAGGAATGAAGCTGGTTTCTGTTGGACTGGAGAATTCTCACTGTAAAGTAGAGATACTTAAGTAAGTTCATAGAGGTTTTTGTGAGATTATAATTTTTCACATTTATTCCTAATGACCTAAACCTCGCATTGATTCTCTCTCCAGGCTGGATGATTGTGGTATCACAGATGAAGGTTGTGCTGCTTTGGCTTCAGTTCTAAGGTCAAACCCTTCACACCTGAGAGAACTAAATCTTGACAGGAATGAACTGGGTGACAAAGGGTTGAAGTTTCTTTCTGCTGCGCTGGGGTATCCTCACTGCAAACTCGAAATATTGAAGTAAGTCAATCACCACATTCTGCATCTCTCAGAAAACTTTCTCTCATGTAGGTGTGTTTATGACATTCCTTTCAAACATACAGTATAGGCAGTGTAAATGACCCATGTCATTTGTGATTCATGGTGTTTCATTCATTTTGTGTTCTTTTTACAAAATGTGCATGCCTGTAACTCCAGAACTGTTAGAGATACCTTAATGTCCTTCTATATTCTTGTAATTGACCAACTTGTCGTTTGGAAACTGCATTTTTAAAGCCCTATAAGTTTCAGTCCTAGAGAAATGAGGATCTAAATCTGGCTTCATGAGAAAACTGTTAGAATTGACACATTTTCAGTCATCAAATTCTTTTTTTAAATCTGTCACTTAATTTCTTTTAAAGAGGAATGTCTGAAAAACAAATAATGTTGAAACTAGAAATGTAACTTTTTTCCTTCTATTAAAACAACTGCACTAAACATAACCATTTCAGTGTCCTTTTGGCACTGAGTTACTGTCCAAAATTTTCGGGTTAAGGCACATTAACTTGCTCTGAATAGTTTATTTATAAGATTCTATATTTCTTTGAGTTATTGGGAGATTTTGATAAAGGGATGTTAATTATGGCCCGAGCACAGATGATGTGAGGAATTGCTCCGTTGGTTATAATCTTCAAAATTAATAACATTTTGAAGATGCTCGAAAACTGATGAAAGTTTGAATACATGTCAAATGGGGTGAAAATTTACATCTGATATGGGTTGCAGAATGAAGTGTGGCAAAATGGCTCTATAGGGCCACCTACAAAATTTCAATAAAGCAACCCTCGTACTATGTGGGTCAGTGGTGGTTGACAGCACACAAATATGACACAGACTTACATAAGCATGTCCTGGCCACTTGATTAATTTGGAAAAATAGTGTTTGATGAGGTGAGTGTGTGAGTGAAGCAGTGAATGAGGTGAGTGTGTGAGTGAAGCAGTGAATGAGGTGAGTGTGTGAGTGAAGCAGTGAATGAGGTGAGTGTAGCAGTGAATGAGGTGAGTGTGTGAGTGAAGCAGTGAATGAGGTGAGTGTAGCAGTGAATGAGGTGAGTGAAGCAGTGAATGAGGTGAGTGTAGCAGTGAATGAGGTGAGTGTGTGAGTGAAGCAGTGAATGAGGTGAGTGTGTGAGTGAAGCAGTGAATGAGGTGAGTGTGTGAGTGAAGCAGTGAATGAGGTGAGTGTGTGAGTGAAGCAGTGAATGAGGTGAGTGTGTGAGTGAAGCAGTGAATGAGGTGAGTGTGTGAGTGAAGCAGTGAATGAGGTGAGTGTGTGAGTGAAGCAGTGAATGAGGTGAGTGTGTGAGTGAAGCAGTGAATGAGGTGAGTGTGTGAGTGAAGCAGTGAATGAGGTGAGTGTGTGAGTGAAGCAGTGAATGAGGTGAGTGTGTGAGTGAAGCAGTGAATGAGGTGAGTGTGTGAGTGAAGCAGTGAATGAGGTGAGTGTGTGAGTGAAGCAGTGAATGAGGTGAGTGTGTGAGTGAAGCAGTGAATGAGGTGAGTGTGTGAGTGAAGCAGTGAATGAGGTGAGTGTGTGAGTGAAGCAGTGAATGAGGTGAGTGTGTGAGTGAAGCAGTGAATGAGGTGAGTGTGTGAGTGAAGCAGTGAATGAGGTGAGTGTGTGAGTGAAGCAGTGAATGAGGTGAGTGTGTGAGTGAAGCAGTGAATGAGGTGAGTGTGTGAGTGAAGCAGTGAATGAGGTGAGTGTGTGAGTGAAGCAGTGAATGAGGTGAGTGTGTGAGTGAAGCAGTGAATGAGGTGAGTGTGTGAGTGAAGCAGTGAATGAGGTGAGTGTGTGAGTGAAGCAGTGAATGAGGTGAGTGTGTGAGTGAAGCAGTGAATGAGGTGAGTGTGTGAGTGAAGCAGTGAATGAGGTGAGTGTGTGAGTGAAGCAGTGAATGAGGTGAGTGTGTGAGTGAAGCAGTGAATGAGGTGAGTGTGTGAGTGAAGCAGTGAATGAGGTGAGTGTGTGAGTGAAGCAGTGAATGAGGTGAGTGTGTGAGTGAAGCAGTGAATGAGGTGAGTGTGTGAGTGAAGCAGTGAATGAGGTGAGTGTGTGAGTGAAGCAGTGAATGAGGTGAGTGTGTGAGTGAAGCAGTGAATGAGGTGAGTGTGTGAGTGAAGCAGTGAATGAGGTGAGTGTGTGAGTGAAGCAGTGAATGAGGTGAGTGTGTGAGTGAAGCAGTGAATGAGGTGAGTGTGTGAGTGAAGCAGTGAATGAGGTGAGTGTGTGAGTGAAGCAGTGAATGAGGTGAGTGTGTGAGTGAAGCAGTGAATGAGGTGAGTGTGTGAGTGAAGCAGTGAATGAGGTGAGTGTGTGAGTGAAGCAGTGAATGAGGTGAGTGTGTGAGTGAATCAGTGAATGAGGTGAGTGAAGCAGTAGTGAATGAGGTGAGTGTGTGAGTGAATGAGGTGAGTGGGTGAGTGAATGAGTGAATGAGGTGAGTGAAGCAGTGAATGAGGTGAGTGAAGCAGTGAATGAGGTTAGTGAAGCAGTGAATGAGGTTAGTGTGTGAGTGAATCAGTGAATGAGGTGAGTGAAGCAGTGAATGAGGTGAGTGTGTGAGTGAAGCAGTGAATGAGGTGAGTGTGTGAGTGAAGCAGTGAATGAGGTGAGTGTGTGAGTGAAGCAATGAATGAGGTGAGTACCTGACTGTTTGTGAGTTGTTAAAAGTTGACAAACAACTCATGTTATCAGTTTTTTTCATGTTAATTTTTTCATGTTTCATGTTCTCAAAATTTTTATTTTATTAATTTTTATGTTATCATGTTAGTTCCTGTTTCTTACGGACTTTACTCTTTTTTGCACTTTAAAATTACCTAATCTAAAAAAAATAAATGTGATCTTTGTTCAGTCATTGTTTATCCTCCTAAGACCCGAGCTTTGGTTTGGCTTGCATTTTAGATTTCTTCTAGCTATTTGGGGTTAGGAGGACCCAATAAATATAATAACCAAATATTATATTTGAACAAGAAGCACTTTTTGAAAAATAAATAAATAAATAACAATTGTGGACAATTGGTCTGTATCCACAGAAAACAGTCAAGACACCATTGTGTAATAAAGTACAAATCTATTTTATTAACAGCCTGAGTACACTGGGGGAAGTGTGGGAATGCTGTGGGTACAATGGGGGAAGTGTGGGCTGTGTGTGGGCATGCTGTGGGTACAATGGGGGAAGTGTGGGAATGCTGTGGGCATGCTGTGGGTACACTGTGGGAATGCTGTGGGTACACTGTGGGAATGCTGTGGGTGCTCTGTGGGAATGCTGAGGGTGCACTGAGGGAAGTGTGGGAATGCTGAGGGTACACTGGGGGAAGTGTGGGAATGCTGTGGGCACACTGGGGGAAGTGTGGGAATGCTGTGGGCACACTGGGGGAAGTGTGGGAATGCTGTGGGTACACTGGGGGAAGTGTGGGAATGCTATGGGTACACTAGGGGAAGTGTGGGCATGCTGTAGGTACACTGAGGGAAGTGTGAGCTAGGTGTGGGTACACTGGGGGAAGTGTAGGCTGTGTGTGGGCATGCTGTGGGTAAACTGGGGTAAGCGTGCCGTACACTGGGGTAAGTGTGGGTACACTGGGGGAAGTGTGGGCATGATGTAGGTACACTGGGGGAAGTGTGGGCCGTGCGTGGGCATGCTGTGGGTACACTGGGGGAAGTGTGGGCATGATGTGGGTACACTGAGGGAAGTTTAGGCTGAGTGTGGGTACACTGGGGGCAGTGTGGGCTGTGTGCACGCATGCTGTGGGTACACTGGGGGAAGTGTGGGTTGTGTGTGCGCATGCTGTGGGTACACTTGGGTAAGTGTGGGAATGCTGTGGGTACACCGGGGGAAATATGGGCACCCCAGGGGAAGTGTGGGCTGGGTGTGGGTACACTTGGTAAAGTGTGGGAAAAGTGTGGGCTTGGCCCCATGGTACTGCTTGCAGTCGTTGTGTAAATTGATGTTTTCAAACAAATTCTTCCCAAACTATGTTTTCACAGTTATTTAAAAACATTAATTATTTCATTATTTTTTAATACATTTTTACATTTTCAACTTAGCAAAGTCCCATTGTCCACATGTGTAAACATCAAGTTTAGAGGCATAGTACATCTTTACTGTTGCAAAAATGTGTCAAATTTGCATGCCATATTAATCATACAACACTACTATGCATAACTTAACAAGAAGCAACAATGATTTTTAACTTTTGGATGTTTTGGCCTGACATAGCTGCCTTTATTTTTCAGATGTGTTCGCCGGCATCTTGACATTTTTATGTAAAGTGTTTTTCTCTTCTGACACCACCAGATGGCAGTGTAAAGGTCCATGTTTGTGAATAACAGGTTCCAGTTACATATAATTAAGTATTATTGTGCACACAACCAAAAATGTGATGTCCACACATGTGGACGCCAGGTCGTAGGAGGTTAATAAACACTTATGCCACATTTTTCCAAATCTTCATTTGTTTTGTTTTTTTCCTGCACAAAATTCAATAAATATCGTATCGTAATCTTCATATCGAGGTACCTTCGTATCGTGAAATGTTGATATCGTTACATCCCTAGTGGTTTAGCATTTTAGCAGCATTCAATCTGAACACGCTGCTGCTGTGACTTCTGCATACAGGGATGTCATGTTCATGCCCCTCCCCCTTAAAGTAACAGTGCATTATTTGTGGTTACAATACTGTAACAATTGATTGACAAGAAAAACTTTCAATTTTACCATAGAAACATTAGTCACAATACAGTGATTAAGAGGGAGATTAATTTTTTACATTTTTTGTTGTAAAGCACAATAGATTGAATTGTTTTGAATCAATATAAATAAAAATATCACAGTATGGAGAATTCTACGAAATTCCTAAAATAATTTGTTCAAATTAATTAAAACTATTCATATAATTAATCCTAATACCATATCTTTAATAGGCTGTTTACTGGCAAAATTATTTTTCGCAACTGTTAGTGAGTAGTTAATGGATAGTTATTTTTAAATGAGTCTTATTTATTGTATAGTTCTGCAGGAGACATACAGCACTTAGTTGTTATTAACAACTATTAAATAAGTAATAATTAACTAATTGTTACTTACTTTAAACATCAGTATGCCGTTACCTACTTATTAGTTAATCTTTCTTCCTTATTAGTTATCAGTAATGACAACAGTATTAATGCAGCACTAACCATTTATTCTGCATTAGTTCCTTCATAACTACCTATTAAGTATGAAACAGTATTATAAAGTGTTACCTTCTTATATGTTCGTTTTTTATCTTTTGTATGATACTAACCAAATTGACATGGCTTTATGTTGTGAAATGTAAAATAAATAGTCTTTGGCTTGGGTCTGCAGTATTAAAGAAGTTGGTTAGTTTCATAAAATATTTTTTTATCAACTGTTGTAACAATTGTGGCTATTAAGGCAAAATTAAAGTGCTGAATAATTTATGGTATTATCACATGTGTAGTATTAACATTGATTATTACATTGATAAACACGGTTTTACATACCACAGTTATGTTTAATAATGGTATATTGTGACATCCTAGTATGAAGAAAAACTTCAGTAATTTGCTTTAAACAAAATATGATCAGTTTTATTGTTACTCTTGCAACAATTACGCAACAAAGCTTATGTTCAACTAATGCCATCTGTGATGTACTGTATTATCGTAATGGTGGAATTTAATCATTGCAAGAGTAAATAAATATAGTAACAGTGTGTAAAATAAAATGTGCATATCACAATCCTATAACAATCTGATCAATAAGCATGAGTGCCTAAGAGTAAATGCACCTCAAGTTATGACTAAAGTTACAATGATCCTATTTTAGACACTTTATCAATATAAAGAACTGAAAGATCCTCCAACAGCATGGTCATACCACCACTGTTCAACAAGATGGCAACAGTACTGAAACTCTCACCCTTAATGAGGACAGAACGACACATTTGCATGATCCTCCTGAACGCCTAAAGAACAAAAAGAGGCTGAAACGAAAAGATCTTTAGATATCAGAAAGAGTCATCCTTTGCTGCCCTTGTCTGCAGGGACCACAAGCCTTTCATGTCTTTTCACTCACTGGCGTCTGGCCTCACAAAATGACATTATCTGACAGAAAGCCATTGATATGGATGATAATTTGACTGGTGTGTGATGGGGGATTTGTGCTTTACTACAGATAGATGGAATTGTTTCCTAAGAATCAGAGCCTCACCGTCAGAGAGCAAAACTTCTCTTCCCCATTGTCATGCCCACTGAGCAAGCGGGCGGGTTGGATCAATGGCGTCGGAGCGAGGGGGATTACGCATAATTGCACGGCTTTTGAAACGGACAATGCGCAAGTCAACACCCAAGAGTCTGTCCACCCATCAGTTTATGACCTTATTCCATATTCAGTGTTGTTGGGCGTTAATCTCTGCTTCGGTCAGAACTTCTGACGTGAGCGGACTCGAACGCTGACGCCGGGCAAAAGCATTCGAGGAGTCTCAAACAATTACATGTTCCTCAACTATGCGTTATGACCTGGCCTAACAATCAATCCGTAGTAATAGCCGAAGAGTCATAACAAGGTAATCTACGGCTCAATCAATCTGAATCAATATGAACGCCACTCGAGGCAAAAAACATTTGAACAGAAACGCCCAATTATACCTGTGTCATAGCATGCTGCCATGCTCCAATAGGTAGGCATGCTCCATAAAGTCACGGCATATACCTGTTCAATCCGAAGCTTTCGCTGTGTCGAATGTTCGATGATGAGAACATTCCAAGAACGTTTTGGCAAGGTGAGCGCGTCAGGGACGGTTATCAGAATGACAGTGACACGGGCTGACATTATAACTGACGTGCTGTCAAAAGAGCTGCTCCACTATGGCAGTGAAGCCACTGGTGCTGGAGGGTCTCTGTAATTGGAGGAACTCTGGAACGGTTTCGCCCACCCAGAAAGCAATGGCCTTACTAAAAGACGTCCACATTCAATCGCTTGGCAGCGGAGGTACACATACTGGGTGGCTCATTATCGAAAAAGTGGCTGTCGGAGATGAAACGCAAACGGTTTCTTCTCTTCCTCGTTACGCCGTCTAAACTCGCAAAGTCGCCATTGATTTGTCTCGCCTATAATGAGAAAATTGAAAACCAAAGTAAAACAAGTTATCTCTCCGCATCTGTCTTGGCATTCCCCGGCTTTCTCTCCATCTCACTTACTTGAATTCCGTACATCAGTGTTAATGAGAGCAAGGCCACCTAGAGTGGCGAGTTATCTAAAGTGGTGTCTTTTGGAAAACTCTTTTTCTGAATGGTGGGGGCTGAGTGGGATGTTGTGCAGCGGGAAAAGAAAATGAGCTGAGGTGGAGTTGTTTACAGTGCACGGGTTGAGTTCATACTGCTGCGAGCGTGATTTACTGTCGATTATTAAGCATCAGAGGACTAGCCATGCATAACGTGTGATGATAAACCCCAGAGCAGTGCTTTCCAGTCTAATTGTGTGGGGCAGGGATCATGGAACGTTAAGATTCTTCAAACCTGGTCCATCGATATAATCATTAAATCTGTGCATGTGTATTATGGGATGCTGGTAAACATAAGAGGATAACAATGCAAAATGCACAGGGGTCTCTGAATAGAGATCTTGTCTGACAATGCAAATGACCTCAACATCAGTCGAGGTAAGACCTCCGATGGCACGTGGTCCACCCTCTTAGCCCCCTCACGGCCAATTAAATTAAGATTACATCTAGAGAGGTTTCTGCGCTACATAGCAGCTCCATCTGTCATTTACAGAATTATACATCATATACTGTACATCAGTGGTTCTCAAACTGGGGGTCGGGTCCCCTGGGGGGCCGTGAGATGGATTCAGGGGGCCGACAAATTTTGTGGCATTTTATGAAATATAGACATTTTGCATAAATTTCATGCAATCAAACATCAGAAAAATAAGCCCACCAACCAAAAGAAAGGATGTTTCAGCATTGTATAACTGAATATGTTATTGGTTTAATTAAAATTTTAAGTTTAAGATTTTAAGTCTTTATTTGGGGGCCGCAACGTGATGCACCCTACACAAAGGGGGCCTTATAACAAAAAAGTTTGAGAACCACTGCTATATACTATATAGACAAAATTATTTGAGACACCCCCTTTTAATAAACATGTTTATTTTACTTATTCCAGTCCAAATTAGGGCTTTCACGATAAACCGACGATAAATATCACGTGATTTATGCACAGCTTTTGAGTGAAGTACGAGAAAATGCTGCTGCATCCGAAAGCCAGAGGGCGCTCTCTTGCGGAAACTCCAAATACACACTGCAGAAGAAGACTATAAGACGTTCAAGAATCTAGGAAATGCCTATGGACATCTTTTTATCACTGTTACTCAAGCCTCATCAGGAATTTTTATGATAATAAAGTATATTTATAATGATCATGTTTGATGGGTGTTGCTTTTTCAAATGCACATTATAAGCGACTCAAACTCGCACTGCTTTTAGATCGAGCAGCATTTCCTACTGATCCCAGAGACGTGCTTCACAGACAAGCTACACATTAAAAAAAATATCGACACACTGCATATCGCAGCCAGCTCGATTACAATAGGATTCGGTGGTATCGCGATAAATTATCGTGCAGCCGGCAAAAATTTTGGATGGGCCTTTTTCTGTTCTGAAATGAGTGTAGGCCTACCCGTGTTCAAGTCATTTATGGTTTTGGCTGATGTATGTTTGGCTTAAAGCCTGTAAGTCATACTGACAGTGTTAAGCTGCTTTAAGATCTAGGCTTTATGCAGACCAGTCAAGGTTTGCCACACTAACTACTGAATCAATCAATTCTTTTTTAGAACCTTGCTTTGTGCACAGGGGCATTATCATGTTGGAATATATAAAGGGCCCTGCCCAAACTGTTGCTATAAAATGAGAAGCATGCAATTCTATATAATATCAAATATGCTGTAGCATTAGGATTTGTGCTAACAGAAATGACTAAAGTAGTGAAACCTGTCCATATACTGTTTAGGTCATCCCGTCTGTGAAATCCAGACTATAGTCGCTAAATCTAATAATTCTGAGATTCTGAGAATGAAAGTAGTTGTAGCCAAAAATGATAAAAACAGGTTAATTAGATGGAAATACAGTTTTCCATTTTTCATTTATAATACTGTTTATGATTTGATTGACACTACATTTTATTTTGCACAAAAATATCATAAATTGGCTTTCTAAACATTTGTATTGCTATAAATATTATATTATATATTATATTATTTACATTATTATTTATTATAATAAATACATTTATTTTATTTTATATTATTAATTTATTATATTATTACTCAGTTGGTATTAAAGATATCAAGGTTGTATTTTCACAGAACATTTTTTACATTATGCAGAATGATTTTATGTTAAAAATGAATTTAGATGAATTTTCACAGGCAGTCATTTCCGATCATCTCTGCCATAAACGAGAGTGCGAGCTGTGACAGCTGTGTTTGCAGTGTGGAAATGTGCAGCGGAACAGCCGCTTGTAATGTCCGCAAGGCAGTAGCAATGGAGCTTCGTTCAATAATAACAATTTAATACCAAACCCTCAAAAAAGTGGACGGATTACAGCGAGTTCACTCAGCTCTGTGACGCTGTGATAGAGAACACAGGTTAGAAGGGCCGTGCAGAGACCTTTAAAGGGGAAGGTGCTCAAAATATAAAAGGGGTACATGGAACCCTATCACGTACATCAGGTGAAAGGTCATCACGTGGGTCATTTTATTTAGGGTTAAATTATTATTCATTAACTTTACTGATAGTTAGATTGAGCAGGCCTTCACAAAAGGGCCTTTAATTACAAAAAATGTTTTTTCGCCTTGACAAAAGGGCACTTTCGGCATTAAGGGCCAAAGAGACAGGTGCTCAAGCACCCTTCGCCCCCCCACCCCCACCCCCTCTCCTACGTGCCTGCAGTGGACAGAAAACAAGCACAGACATGTTAAAATGCTCCGCAGACTTTTTCCTGGTTGTGACGAGGGAGGCGGGGCGAGAGCCGTGGGCGAACGACGCGGGGCCGGTGACGCGATTGATAATGAGTGTCAGCTGCGCGTTACACCGGTCCCGCATCTGTCACGAAGGAGATCGGAAGCATAAAAGGACGAGCGGCAGCAGTGTACGACGAGAGAGGACCGGGCCCGGACATATGTTAAGTTTTGTTTATGTTTGTGTGGCCGGCAGTCTACCGTGAGGTGGCTGCTGGCCTTTTTACTTCCGGATTATTGTTTGTTTATTTTGATTAAAGTGTTTGAACACTCGCCGGTTTCCGCCTCCTTCCTTCCCTTTTATTGAGCTTTTGTTACACTGGTCAACTGCTTTTCTGCGACGTGAAGTTCAGATTTTAGACCAAACCTTCTAAATGCATGATGTAAGTACCTGCGGGCGTTGTATTACAATGCTGCCAAATGAAAAATAATATTTTAAATCTGGTTGTCAGACAATAAATTTGAACATACCGTGCTTTTGGTAAGTTACCATGTGGCAAACCAAAGCAGTTTGTGGTCTTTCAAGCTCAGCCTCCCTTCCATGTCCTTCTCGGCCCGCACATTAAGCAGACACCATGCTGTTGGCCCGTCTCCCCATCTCGGATCTGCTCTCTCTTATTAGTCATGGCTCTGACAGTGGCCATGTGCACACACACTAGGGTCCAGAGCAATTAGCAAGGTCAGGCTTCTATCAGAGGCCATGGCCAGAGTAACCAAGCGTGGTAAACAGGGAGTGAGGGAGTGTGGGAAACATCAGGGGGATGTTGGCAAAATGCTGGTGCACAGAGAAGCAAACAGAAGACTGATGGGGGTGTGAATAGAAAATGATATAGCCAAACTTGCCCCAGGGTGGATGGAATCAACACACCATGCCCCTAAAGAGGCACGCAGGCAGATGGCCTTTAATTGGAGGAAAATCCCATTTTATTGGTCTAAAGATGCCAATGGAACCTGTGTGTAAAAACAAAAAGCATGCAAGGAGCCGTCAATAGCACAGACACGCATACACATCAGGATGATTCTAGGGTCCTAGGGGCGCTTAACCTCTCACCCATGCATGAGACTTTTTCTTTCCTTCAGTGCAAAAGGGCATGAATTAGATTTTTTTTCAAATGGACAGTTTTTGGTTTAAATAAATACATAAATACTGTGATAGTTGTTGTTTGTGTATTTTAAGTGGTAGAGCACGGTGCTTGCAATGCCAAGATCATGAATTTAATTGCCAGGGAATAGAAAATTATTCAAACAAATGTTCATCAAGAGATAAAGTTTTTAGCAAAAGATGTCAATATTTGGTCTCTGTTTAAGATTTTAAAAAAATTCAGGTAAGGTCAGGTAAGTGGAACTTTTAGAATTGTCACATCTGTAACAGAAAAATGTCACCTCCATAACATGTTCAATATAATTTTGCACGCAAAAAAAGATACAAAATCTTTTATATGAAGAGCCATCCCTTCTCCATTTACTGGTTATTATTGCTTCTAATTTGTGCATTTTAATTCTCCAAATTCCTAGAAAGTATGTTGTCTCCCAACGTACATCTTCTAAACATCACATGCGTAACACATGCATAGTCCCTTTAACTTCAATATATCGGTAATTAATACATTCTTACAAAACTTGAAATTTTGGTTCAATGTCACGTTCATAACGCTGGAATTTGCCAAAAATTTACATTTGTTACATTAATTTAGTAAATTAGTTAAATTACTAAATTTGCAACATGAACTAACAATAAACAACGCATACACTACAGCGTTTATCTTAGTGTATTTTTATTTTACTAATAATTTTTAAAACCAAAAGACAACACATTAGATAAACGGATACTTCAGGGAAAATTCAGTCATCATTAACTCACCCTCAGATTGTTCCATGAATGATGACAGAATTTTCATTTTTGGGTGAAGTATGCCTTTAATTTACAAGGACTAACATAAATATACAATTGTAACAATTGTATGTGCATTAACTGACATTCACGTAGCTCAATAAATGCTGTAAAAACATACTGTTCATTGTTAGTTTATGTTACATAATGCATTAACAAAATTAACTATTGTAAGTTAAGTGTTACCATATAGCTAGCATGTGCGCGGAACATCTACAGTATGAATCTCAGCCACTGACTAAAGCGGCGTACACGGTGCAAATTCTGATGGTCGGAAGACCGTATGTCCGCACACATCACAAACTCAGAAGTGTATGGAGGCAGTGATACATGACACGATTGTATGACCTGCCGATTTCCCAAGCAATCGCACAAAGTTCCGCGGCAAAAACATGGAGTCAGAAGAAGAGATTGCTTTCTTTGTGGCAGAAATGGCTTGCGAAAGTATAAAAAAGAAAAGAAAAAAAGGGCATGGCAAAGAATTTGGTTGAAGAGCAGAGAACAGCATGGACTTTCTTTTCTTCAAAAACAACTTGAGGTAATTACGTATACGTTCGTGCATGTTTTGATGTGGTCACGGCAGATATCATATCGATCATAGCATGTCACGCAAGTTTGTGCAAATAGTAACTCCTGATTGGTCGATTTCAGATAGATCAACAAATCTGCTCGTTCCACAGCATACATGTCACTAGGGATGCACCGATACCATTTTTTAAAGACCGAGTACCGATATTTTTTCTGGTACTCGCCGATACTGATACCTATAACCGATACCTGTATAATGTACAATTAATGTTAATAAACCAGTATCTTACTGATACATTTTCTTTTGTTTTTAAGTCTACTTAAATTTAAGTACTATTTTTTAATCAAGTTCTATTTTTTATGATAAGTAGCACAATTTTACTAGCACATTTACTTCAGTTTACTAAAGTAAAGAATATACTCTGTGGTCAAATTATAAAAAAATTAAGGGAGGTGGTGTGGTAAAATGTGAGTGTATTATAACTTGTTCAAGTCAACCGGACTTTTATTTTGACGGGACGCCGCAAAGAACGTTTGTTTAAGTTAACCGGACTTTTATTTTGACGGCTCGCCGCAAATGGTGTTTGTTTGTGTTCGTGTCCTCGTGCAGTGAAACGCTGGCGCTGAAAGCTCCACAAGCACAATGTGTTCAGTACACGCAACCGCACCACTCTTTCACACACGGTAACGCAAAACAAGCAGAATACATATTTAAACAGTATCTGAATATTTCGTTAACTGTTACATTAGCTGTTCAGCGCTAATTTCTTGTTAGGAAATGACTGGATTCCTCGATTCCGTCCGCGTTTTCCGCATTGCGGAAATCATAGGGCTCTATGTATGTCACGTGAGGTAACGGTCTTTGGTATCGGTGTGTCATTACGAGTACGAGTACATGATCTTGGTATCGGGCCACGGTTTCAATCCGATAGCTCCCGAACTTTTTCGACATGTTTAAAAATGATCGGGAGGTCAGGAAGTGATCTTAAGGCACTCTGCTTGGCTCGTAATTCCTCGCACAAGATACGAGCCGCGACCATATGAACATCAACGATTTCCTCGTGATTGGAAAAAAATCACCTGCGAGCTCATACGACAGCAAAAATCGCACCGTGTACGCTCGCCTTAAACAAAAACATAATACTTAAAATAATGTAACCGATTTTTTAAAGCCTGGTATGGGAAGAAGTTAGTGTAAAATGTTCTCTGATGGCTTACTACACCAGCTGTATTGAGCAAATAAAGATAAAGAATATAAAGGTACTGACAGCCAAGACAAAAGACTGGGTGATCTGAATCTCTCCTAAATAGTGTCTAGCAATCTATGACAAACAAGCAGTTTCATGGACGTGCATGACAGCACGCAAAGGGTCAATTAGAGAATATGCGCTGTGCATATAAATGCCTTAATACAAGCGCAGATGAACATGTAATATTTTCAGTTCCTCACTACATCACTCAGAATGAATGACGAGTTCCATTTGGAGCTTCTATCTCTCTCACACACTCACACTAAGAGGAATGGGTGACATGACTAAAATGGAATTCTCCCTTTTCCCCCTATGGCACTAAAGACACAGAGGATAGGAGGCAGAATGATGGTTTCATAAAGTGAACTGTCTGCCCAAATGGAGAGCAAGGATGGCATAAAGTCAAGCAGACAGTGACAGTAACTCAACCCACCCCACCACACACACACACACACACACACACACACAAAGAAAGAGTGTACAGCACTCATTTTGCCCTGTTGGGCCAAACACTCTGTTTTCGTTTACGATGCAAGACCTTGTTTGGGTTCATTGAATGGACTCTTAACACCGTTACACCGCCTGACTCTCTCATGTCTGTTCTTTATACATGCAGTTTGATCGATCGAGGTGATAACAGAACTCTCGCTGGTTTCAATGCCCATTGACTGGTCACCCTAACCCTTACAAAACCTCTATACCAAAAATCTGACACCAAAAGCACAGTTCACTGAAGTCCAGCCAAAAGCTATGGGTTTGCTAGAATCAAAACAATCTAAAGTCAAAAACAAAAACACACAAAGCTTCTCTGTAATTTGATTTATACTTTAAAGGGATAAAACACTTGACATTAGTCATTTAATCATCCTTTTTAGTAGACTTTAGTCTCACACAGTCACGCGACTTGTGTGTCACCTCGTCAGTTAAAGAACACAAATCAAAGCCGTACGTAATGATCAGGGAGAGAGTGAGCATGGCAAAACAATTTGCATCTTCACATAATTAGTCACGGAGGGTGAGATGGCATTTTCTTCCCACTATCCCTCTTGATGGCGGGTCCCGCACTCTAGTAATGGACTGGTGTTCAGTAACATTGTGCTTTTAGAGCGCGGGGGAAGAGGAAAGGAGAGCCGCGGGTCACGTGACCTCACGCGGCGGGAAGCGCGAGTAGTTCAGCGCTGGAGCACGTCCTCAGCGGGGAAATTTGTCCTAATAAAACGTCAGGCCCCAAGCAGAATGAACTATAATGACTTTCTGAGTTCACTAATGGTCAATAAATCTTAGATTAGAGAGGCCCGGCACAAAAAAACCCGCACAAGAATAAGCCAAGTGCTTACATGGACACACACGCGAGCATTTGCCATCGGATGAAATTTGATGGGTTTATCGTCTTAGTTTTCATGCGTTTCGCTTCGATTTGCATAGTGCTGAAAAAAACTTGCGGAAAAGTTGAAAAGTTCAACACGCGTTAATGTTTTGGAAAGACATTAGGGAAAGATCGCTGCAGGTTTATTTCCGCCTTCTGCTTCACCCCATCTAAGAAACACATTTCTGGATATCCAGCGTCAACGCATCCCGTGTCTAAGCCATCATCCGACAATGTATTCTCGTATACATAAAAGACGTACAAAATAATTTATTAGTGAGTTCAGAAAACCAAGCAGCCATTCACTTAAAAGAAAGCGATTTGAGACTGCCTCCATTTTTTTAGCAGAGCTAGCCGTAACTAAAAAAACAAGTGAAATAAAGCTGATAAATGAGTCGGCAGATGACTTGACCCCACTAACCGAACCCTGAGCGCAGATTGCCTTCTTTACTCTAATGGCTTCACTTATCATTTAGGAGGCGGTGGTGGGGGGGGTCACGCACACACGAAATGCGCTGCGGACTGGAGGGGAAATTGGTGTAGACGATGCGAATCAATCATATTATCCGTGTACATACAGCGGCCGCTCCTTCCTCCTCCCCACAAGGAACAAATAAATGAGCTACTGATCGCCTCCGAGTTGACATTACTGAATGGGGTGTGTTTGGAGAGAGCATTATGAGCGTTTTAAGTTGAAATATTAATATGGATGTTTCCTTTCATCTTGCTTAACTTGATTGTTTTGCTCTTTCTTTCCCTCTTGAAAACGAGAGGAGGCGCAAAAACGGAAAATCAAACTGCAATATGACATCAATCTGAACAATTAATCATTCAAATGGACAAAGAATAAAAGCTGACATTACCGTAACCTTTGGCCCTATAGAATGAAAATGTTTTAGGGAGAGGGCACCAAATAATCAATCAAGACACCAACTGCACCAACTTCCCGGCAGGCCAAAATACGCTTCCTACTCTTGGCTCCCCAAAGAGCAATTGCTCTCACTTTAAACTGACTGGCTGTGATTTCTGGCACTTCAGCGTCCAGACCCGGACAGGGGAGCACAGAGCCTTCTGATTAATGTCCAATGTACCGAGTCTACTTGAGAACATTCAGTGCGGCAATATGTTGCCTCCACCCAGGCGTGCCAACTGGCAACGCACCACTGGGCAAGTGAGGGGGACTGGCGGACTTGTGGGTCACTTGCTAAAGAGTGCAACTGGCATGCAGGCATGGCCAGAGGGAGAGGGATTCAGCGGTGGACCTCCCAACCCAGAGACAAAGAGGACGACAGCTTCTCTGGATAGCCCGCAGTTCTGGATAAGCTGAAGCGTGTTGTTTTATTGTTTGTGGGCAAATTAAACATTCTCCTGGATCCGGACCTAGAGGGGCGTAGACGGATCGGCAACCTGGTGGTTTAAAATGTGTTCAGCTACGCATCATAACGGTCTTAAGTGCATCTTGAACTTAATTGTGTGTAATTGCACACCGAGTTGTTCCTCGCGCAGCAAGAGAATGGTGTTTGTGGGTGTAAATGGAATGGTGTAGTCAATGGAGCCAAGTGTTGGCAGGGAGTCGCAGGCAAAGTCTGTGCTTGAGCATGTGTGTTTTTTGCGACAGTGATCGCCTACCTCATCTTTGATGGAGTTCAAGGGATGTGGTGATTTTGATTGAGCTGCCAAACTTCTAGATGGAGTAAACTGATTTTTTGGAAGATTGGCCATTTCTTGGTCACTTGGTCATAGTGCAAATATGTTTTGAGAGGCTGTAGTAAGTCTAGGCTTGTAAGTTCTTTTGTCACCAAGACACAAGTCATCCTGCAGAGTACATTTTAACCATTTCAGATAAGCTGCATCTTGCTCTGGTATTTTGGGCTTGTTATTATCTCAATTTGAACATATGACAGACACAATAAAAATCAAACAGCATTCACACACGTCCGTCACCACTGCCCATGCCAGTGTAGGCCAAAACAGTATCACTGTAGAAGAGTGTGCACTATACAGTATATGTAACATATACTATATGTGTGTGTGCACATTCAGGTAATACTCACTAATGACCCATCGGGGAGCTGTCAGTTTGGACCGGCGGGCACAGTGACTTGGTCCACTCACTCCCCAGGGGGACAGTGCTGAAGCCCTGCACTGCCCTGTGAAGTCGTTGATCATAAATATTTCAGCCTTCTCTCTCTCACTCAGTCTCTCTCTCCCTCTCTCTCTCCGCATCTATTAAATGCACAGAGGAATTTGGGGCCGTCATGCCCCCTTCACCGCACCTGTCACACACCCTCTAATTTGGTCTCTCTAGAGAGACCGCTCCCGTGTGGACAGCCGTCCCCAGGGGAACCATCCAGCAGCAGACCCCCAGGAGCTGTAATCACCCACAGCACCTTTAACAGAGGAGAGAGAGGTGGGATCAGCTCTGAGGCCATGTAGCACTGTTCCGAGTTTATACTCGAAGGGCAAATTACGCAGGAGGAGATCTGACCTCACTAATGAAGACTTGATCCAGTTGTAACTTAAATGCATATAGTTCATATCAGGAACTTTTGGCCCTGTAGACTTTTAAAATATATACTTTTCAACTCACTTCGTCAAACACTTCCTTACATGTATCACAGAAGAATTGTTATTTCTTTCTGGATGTCAAACATTTTTACACTTTATTAAAAATGTATTGTATTTGATGGCATTCAATGGCAGAACTTCTTTTGTTGTGTTATAAGTAAACTAATTATTGACATTTTATGTATCCTATATAGATAACATTAAATAATATTTCTGTCTGCCTAATTTGATAGCTTTCATTGAAAGTATTTTGTTTTTACTCGTTTTCAACACCAGCGATATTATATATTCTTTTATGTTTAGGTTAATATTAGTTATTAATATGTTGAATTAACTTTATTTTATATATTTTAATTTTGTTAGTTGTTATGTTCATTTCCGTTTAACTTTTATAAATTTTGTCATTTTATTGTTTATTTATGTTGTTATAAAAGTTATTTTGTTTTTATTTATTTTCACTTAATCATTTTTGTGACTAAAACTTATTTTAGTAAATTGCGGAGGCAACATTTCTATTTTTTGTTTAGGAACAGAAATGTTTTAATAGTTTTAGTAAACTATAATAACCTTGTTCCTCACATATCTTATATATTTCATCTCAAGCTAATTTTTCCCCAGAACTTTTGTTTTCTTGGTAAACAAAGTCTACAAAACTAAATTATACAAAACCACAGTATACAAAACTAAACACATCTCTTAAAATGAGTGTCCCAAGATTGTATTTCACGTAGCGCATTGTATTTAGTTGTTAGATTACTATATTAGCAATTTTTTTGAATTTGAAGATCATTTTAAGATCTGTGGTACATAAAAAGTGGAACTTAAGAAGTGTGAGGATCATAGCTCAAATGTATGATAAATCCTCGCTACACTGACAGACTTACAGATTAAAAGATATTCCAATTTTCCAATGATCCCATGTTCCTGTGCCCTGGCCCTGTCAACCTGAACTTCATTCAACTAAAACAAATTACAGAACATAATGGCCACTCATGTAACAGATATGTAAGCACAAATATAAAAGAAACTTTCAGGAAATATGCCTTAAACTATGCTATATTCTTTACTATAGATGTCCCTTTAGAAAACACAGTTCCAGTTATCAGTGTGAAATTGTCATTAAGAACATTCAGTATGAACTTCATTTTCAGGTCCGCAATGCTTGAGAAAGAAAAGAATGTTCCTCCTTAAGGTATACACACAAAAACCAAAAGTTTCAAAACAGGTGTAACATCTCTGTGGTCTTTAAGAACCAGATGGCATCTGATCCAAAACACTGACTTCAAATTTATACTCGGGAAACATTTAGATGAAGGAGATATATTTATCACCAAGTGCAGGGGCATTGCCTAAAGTATACTAGGGACAAACCTGAAGATCGCTTAATTGTGAGCAACCTGACAAGTAGCTTTAAATATGCAGAGAAACTTTTAAAGCGAAATATCAAGGGCAGCACAACAACCTTTGGGAAGTCATGAGGGCAGACGAACTTCAGCTCACAACCTCTTTTGATTCTGTGTTCGAGAAGCTTTTATGACACTTGAAATTGTAGCACACATGTCTGTAAATGTCAGTAAGATAATGTCATTTTAAAAAAGCTGGTTTTCCCTCAAATAAAAAAAAGCATTTTTAAATAACTCTCAGAAACAATAATTCAACACCAACTCAAACCGGTTCTCCTACAGTAGAGTAAATTATCAAGGTACATTCAAGTTTTTAACTGTACATGACACACAGGGTTGAAAATTAACTTATATCCACAGGACAAAAACAAAACAACATTACTTTGAAGGTCACGTTCCTGTTAATCAAAGCCAGCACACCTGGGAATTTGATCAGACCAGGATACGGGTCAAAGGATCAATAGCTTCATTGTAGGGATAGTTCACCCAAAAATGAATATTGTTTCATTTCTTCACTGTCACCTTCTCATCCTTACAACTTCCTTTTTTCCATGGAACACAAAAGGATGCTTTATGACATTACATAAATCAAACCCTGCACAATGAATCACGATTGGATGTGCACCAGTATGAATGAGATTTGACCTCAACAGGGGAAAAAAAGATTTTCAGTGAAGATCACAAAATTGTAGTCTGCTCACACAAAGCCATTATATGGCTTTAGAAGACTTGAAATACAGTGCAGTGTACTACAGTGTCCTACTTTTTTAGGGCTGCACAATAATTTATCGCGATACCACCGAATCCTATTGTAATCGAGCTGGCTGCGATATGCAATGTGTCGATATTTTTTAAAATGCGTAGCTTGTCCGTGAAGCGCGTCTCTGGGATCAGTAGGAAACGCTGCTCGATCTAAAAGCAGTGCGAGTTTGAGTCGCTTATAATGTGCATTTGAAAAAGCAACACCCCTCAAACATGATCATTATAAATATACTTTATTATCATAAAAATACCTGATGAGGCTTGAGTAGCAGTGATAAAAAGATGTCCATAGGCATTTCCTAGATTCTAGAACGTGTTATAGTCTTCTTCTGCGGTGCGTATTTGGAGTTTCCGCACGAGAGCGCCCTCTGGCTTTCGGATGCAGCAGCATTTTCCCGTACTTCACTCAAAAGTTGTGCATAAATCACGTGATATTTATTGTCGGTTTATCGTGACAGCCCTACTTTCCATAGAGCTTTTTTTAATGCTTTTATATTCTTATACGAAACATTGCCTGATCCACCAAAGAAAGTCAGTCACACAGATTTGAAACGAGGAAATAAATAAAAAACAATCCAGAAATTCCTTTCGTGGATGAGGTAGCAAAATGATTTCTTTAAAATTTTACAACAAAGACATTTACAAAGACCCTGTTAAGTTACTGAATGCTAAATTGGCACGGTCCATTTTAATTGGTGGCATTGTTTTACTGTTGGGGGAGGCCAGAGAAACATCAAAATCGTCCCTATCGCTAAGCCTCGTATTTGATCCTGTCTGGGGGCCTGCGTCTCACGTTCGGTCCGCATTTGGCAAAACATTCTCCAAAGAGACCATTCTGCTTAGAAGACAGTTGTTCTCTCATCTGCAGTGTTTTCTTCAAGACTCGTCCTTTGAAAGTGCGATTCAATGGCACACCTGAAACAGATAAAGCTGCTCTGATACCTGCGCCAGACTCTACACTGTGTCCTTGAGGGAGATCACTGTGTTTGTCTATGCTAAACGCCTATTAACTTGAATGCGTAATAATGTGAATATTGATGAGCATAAATGAAGACAATATCCATTTAAAGTTTAGACGGTCTAAATAATTCAGAAAAGCATCTGAATGTGGTACATAATGTCACACACAAAACAGCAGATGAAACAGATTTCGTCAGATTTAAAACAGTTGGGGGGATAGCCTTGTGGACAGCATGCAGGCACGTAGACGCGAGAGGCCTGAGTTTCAGTCCAGGCTTGAGGTCCTGATCATTTTCATCCCTACTTCCCATCTCCATTCTTCACTGTCCAATCAAACATTTTTTTTTAAATATGACTTAAAAACAAGGTTTAAAATAAATATCTGCGTTGCATTTGTCTAAACTCCCAACACAAATTTAGAAATAGGAAACGGATGTGTGATTCTTTCTTCTCAGTCTACCAAGTCTCTAATTTCCAGCACTTTCAAAACTGCCATTGTAAGAGTCGGCAGGTGTAATCATTCATAATAGACATTGTAACACATTCATACACCTTCATTCAATCAGCTCATATTGTACAGTCACAATGCATCTGCTGCTCACATGGAGAAAGCATGGGCAGATACAACAGCCTGAATGAACTCGCAGATGGCGGCCCACATTCATTCCATCCATTATACAAAAAAGAAAGAAAAATCGTAAAAGGAAATAATGTTAATTACCGTAAACAAAATCTGTGTCAGACACACTGGTAATATTTCAACCGGAGTCAGCAGGCCGGTCTGAGCTTCATGGTTCTGCACCCTAATCTTTTAGTCTCCAAGCTCTTCCTTCTTTCTGTGATCGCTTTACAAGCTCAGCAGATCTCTTGTCACAGCTGCCATCAGCGGCCCTGTTCTCTCTTTGTGTTTTGCGAAAAAGAAAGATTAGGCATTAAATATCTGCTCCCATCATGCCACTAATTGTTCCTTAACTCGCTTCCTGCTCAGTAAAAGCGCCAAGCCTCACGCAGGCGATAATGTCACACTGCATGAATTGGATGTTGATTTGATACACAAATGTAATTGTTGTGTTTAATGAGGGCATGCAACACTACGGGGTGAAGATGGTTTGTTTAAGTATTGAAAAAGTCTTCCGTCTGCGAAATAAACTACAGTGGTTAAAAGCTGGCTGGGTGATAATGTATTTAATCTGCAACTTTTTCTTTCATATCTTGAATGCATGACTTAACGCTTTGTTTTAACCAACAGGAATTTAACATTGCTAAAACTGATATTATATTTTAGGCACTATTTAAAATAACGAATATGTGCGCGGAAGACGCGAAATGTGAATCGGGCCTTAGAAGGGCAGAGCTCTAGAAGTGGAAATTCGAAAGGGAGACTGGCAACTGTCTCTCATAACATAGCCGTTTCAATTACATGGGAGAACTGAATAATAAATATCAATGCCATTTTCTCTTTATCCGAGACGACACTTTGCATTCGTCAATTTCGGTAATGCTTTTCAAGGGCGCAAATATGACGTTTAGAACGCGTGATTCTGATTGGCCCAAGGATTAAAAAAAACGTTGCTGTTATCTTGATTCTGGTTGGCCCAAGGACCAAAAAAAAGACGATGCTGAGTCTGGTTGGCCCAAGGACCAAAAGAAACGACGCTGTTAGCCGTTATCTTGATTCTGGTTGGCCAAATGAATCCAGGTGCTGGACCAAAGACTTTTAAGACCCTCGAGGGTAGACGCGGCATGATTCACATTTCTCATCTTTTCCGCTCGCATAATCGTTATTTAACACTGGGTTCACACCAAACACGAATTAAGCGAGTAAGATACATACAAAGTCAATGCAAAGATGACAATATCGTCTTCCGCGAAGGTAGAAAATATTTGTCATTTCGCATAACTCACGAGAAAATAATTAACTTTTCCCGCGAGTAATAAAAAGCGAGACTGTTCTCGTTTGGTGTGAACCCAGCATTAAATGTATGCGCAGATGTATGATGTATTAAATGTATGCGGCCGCGCACATTTTTCTAGGCTCCCCACAGAAAAAACACGATTCACATAAATGATCTATTTTTTAATCAAAACGAAAGCGACTAGTTTGCAGTTATGTATAAATCATTATATTATTAGTCACCCTTTATGTTTGTCCCTGGGTTTTGTAAACATCCAATCCAGTGGTTATCAAACTGGGGGCCCCAAGATGGGTCCGGGGGTCACAGTTTTGTGGAATTGTTTTGAAATATAGAAATTTATCATAAATTTTGTGCAATCAAACCACACGGAGGGGGGGGGGGGGGGGGGGGGCTTACAACGAAAACCTTGAGAACCACTGATCTAACCAATAAAAAGTACTAAATAGTGCTTGTCAACGTGGATAACACAGTATTTAAACATGTAAAAAGTACAGTGTTTTTCCATTTCATGAAAAACAGCGAATTTGGAAATCTGAGGTTTTGGAAGGACAGCGACAATAGGTTAATTTACATCCCTTCTGGACCCAAAGATGGGTTGAAAATAACCCAGTATTTTTTTTTAGAGTGAATATTTTGGCAAACCATTGTAATATGCACATTTTGATGGGCTTTACAATGTATTGAGATTATCACTGTCTCGAGAACTTCTCTTTATTACAGTCTCATAAAAACAACCTGAGATTGAGTAAATAATTTATTTTCGAGTCATTTTTACCTTCGATTACCCTTAATGGTGTAATAATAAACATATTTAGAGGATAAGGACAATGGTGTCAATGCATGTGTGGGTGAGATGGAGCTCATATCCAGAGAGGTAGTAAGTTCAGCATCAGCTATCACTCAGTAGGTGGAAAAAATGGAGGCTCAGTCTCCTGACCACATTGCAGTGACCTCTATTAACTCCGGTACGGGGGTGAAACCACAACCCGTAGGAATAGACTGTCATCAGAGTCTTAGCGCCCACACGGAGCTCATATTCGGCACATCAATGTGCTGTATTGTGACATTCCGCATATCCCGAGAATGCCTGGTGAAGTCCTTGCCTCCGACAGGTTTGCTATAGACTTAAACCTAAGCTATTGTAGTTACCTCTGCGTCCTCTGTATTTGTATAACATATTCTGGGCCGCCTACAATGACTGGCACACGGGGTGCATGCTTGGAACCCACAGTTACTTTTCATTAGCTTTTAATCACTATTTGCTCAACGTAACAAAGCTCTAAGCTGCTGCAGACAGCAAGAGAAAAGACCCAGTTTGTTGATACAGCCACAACCTCTCCGTGAGATTGCATATATGAGACCGCACCTGAGTGGACAGAGGTGTCTCACAGACCGATGGACGACACATCCCTTGCTTCGAAGCGGCATGTCCCACTGCGAGGCGAAAACAGAGAGTGACTGTGCTAGGCGAAGCCAGAATGGATATAGTGAAATATGAAATCCAAAAGACGTGATGTCATTCATCTCACTAGGCTATGCATTTTAGTAGGGCTTTTAGTAACTCTAATTGGGCTTCTCGTAAATGTGATGCAGACTGTGATAAATTCAGTGCGAAATCTCTTTCACTGATCAAAACAGATGTCGTGGATAGTATTAAAGGAGGATTCGCTCTGCCGCCCCTGGGGGGGGATAACTGCTGAACAACAGCGGCACCTATTCAGCACCTCATTCATACCCTGTAATGACCCTGATCGGATCAGATCAGTCAGAGTTTAGAAGTCTATGACGTTTATTGTATTATGCTTATGGGCAGATTCTAAACTGCATGATGGGAATGCTGCTTAAAGGGTCGTTGCAAACAAAAGTGAGCAGCTCCTTTTGCCGTGAACACACTTCACTTCAAGAAAGTAATTTTGTCGTTTGTAATCAGATGATTCGGGATGGTGCGTCTTCTTGAATCATTTCAACGTGATCTCAAGAGAATGCGATTGTTTTTTTTTGTAAAATGTGGTTCTACAAAACGTATATTTACATACGTTTGCACAAACACTAAAACGCAAAATACTGATGTATTTACAGCATCTAAATGCACAATACTGACATATCGATGACACATTAAACGTTAATTATTTACATAAGAACAACTTTTCATACTTGCAAATGAATCCTTACACTGCGTTCCAAATTATTATGCAAATGATATCTTTCTCTGGTTTTCCTAATTTGTCGATGCAAATGACAGTCAGTATAATTTTCAAGTAATCAACAGTTAGGGTACATTTGGAATTTTATTGAACAAACCTCCCACTGACAACAGTATTTATTTAAAAAATGAAAAACTCAAAATGCACTGTTCCAAATTATTATGCACAACAGAGTTTGAAAACATTTCATAGGTTGTAAAAAACTGAAAATGGTCATTTGTTGAATTTGCAGCATTAGGAGGTCATATTTACTGAAATCAAAAGCTATTTCAATCAAAAACATCCTAACAGGGCAAGTTACATGTTAACATAGGACCCCTTCTTTGATATCACCTTCACAATTCTTGCATCCATTGAACTTGTGAGTTGTTGGATAGTTTCTGATTGAATTTCTTTGCAGGGTGTCAGAATAGCCTCCCAGAGCTGCTGTTTTGATGCTAACTGCCTCCCACCATCATAGATCTTTCGCTTGAGGATGCTCCAAAGGTTCTCAATAGGGTTGAGGTCAGGGGAGGATGGTGGCCACACCATGAGTTTCTCTCCTTTTATGCCCATAGCAGCCAATGACACAGAGGTATTCTTTGCAGCATGAGATGGTGCATTGTCATGCATGAAGATGATTTTGCTACGGAAGGCATGGTTCTTCTTTTTGTACCATGGAAGAAAGTGCTCAGTCAGAAACTCTACATACCTTGCAGAGTTCATTTTCACACCTTCAGGGACCCTAAAGGGGCCCACCAGCTGTCTCCCCATGATTCCAGCCCAAAACATGACTCCGCCACCTCCTTGCTGACGTCGCAGCCTTGTTGGGACATGGTGGCCATCCACCAACCATCCACTACTCCATCCATCTGGACCATCCAGGGTTGCACGGCACTCATCAGTAAACAAGACTGTTTGAAAATTAGTCTTCATGTATGTGTGGGCCCACTGCAACCGTTTCTGCTTGTGAGCATTGGTTAGGGGTGGCCGAATAGTAGGTTTATGCACAACTGCAAGCATCTGGAGGATCCTACACCTTGAGGTTTTCGGGACTCCCGAGGCACCAGCAGCTTCAAATACCTGTTTGCTGCTTTGCAATGGCATTTTTGCAGCTGCTCTCTTAATCCGATGAATTTGTCTGGAAGAAACCTTCCTCATTCTGCCTTTATCTGCACGAACCCTTCTGTGCTCTGAATCAGCCACAAATCTCTTCACAGTACGATGATCTCGCTTAAGTTTTCATGAAATATCTAATGTTTTCATACCTTGTCCAAGACATTGCACTATTTGACGCTTTTCGGCAGCAGACAGATCCTTTTTCTTTCCCATATTGCTTGAAACCTGTGGCCTGCTTAATAATGTGGAACGTCCTTCTTAAGTAGTTTTCCTTTAATTGGGCTCACCTGGCAAACTACTTATCACAGGTGTCTGAGATTGATTTCAGTGATCCAAAGAGCACTGAGACACAATACCATCCATAAGTTTAATTGAACAATATAAAATTAAATGTTTACGACACTTAAATCCAATTTGCATAATAATTTGGAACGCAGTGTATGAATATCGTAATCGCAGAAATAACATTGTATTATACTGTATTTATTTGACATATCAATAGCATTACGTTTTCAATTACATTTATTTAAGTTTACTCGTTTACTTAATATGAAATGACATTTCGTTCTTTGTAATTTCTGCTGCCAAATCATTTAGAAGAAACAAGATTCTTAAAATGAATAACATTTCTGCAATCGTTTAGCCATTACTTATGTAGTATTTGCTTTGTTTGCCGTGGGACACAAAGACGTTTTCTCCGTCATGCTGTGACTGACAGTAGAACCACAAAATACACCAAGAACGCAAAATATTACAAAAGGAATACATTTCTATTCGTCATCCATATCTTCAGAATCCATTCGACTGCGAGGAACAGAACCAAATCCAAGCCTTGATTCTGCGATCTTCATCTCCATCTTGAGCAGCCACCGTTAGCACAGCAGCAATACCGGCACTGATGAGCTCATTACAATTCAAAAGTTGCTGTCGGTGCCGTCAAGAAGCTTTACATCAGGTTTTACGGCAGAAAAATCGAACATTCATTGGCTCTCACCAGCTTCGTCACAGACTGCAACATGCCGTGTTTCTGGTGAGGTGTGTTTGAATGAGAAATGCGCACTTTCAAGGAGTGGATCCGGATAATAATCTGCATAATATTTTCAGCGATCAACGATTTAAATTCTGCTCTGTTCCTCACAAAAAAACGTTGTGTTCCACCAGAGAGGACTGCAACTGCAACGCATCGTCATTTGGACTACTATTGGTATTTTTTAAATAAATAAATTATTGTGATTGCACTTATCTGTCTGTCATGTTTTTCATTATACTGTACATATTTTTAAGAAATAGTTATGGTTAGGTTTAGAGGTAGGAGTAGGATTTGCGACTATAAAATATCCTTTTAATGCTATATTGTTACTAAAATGGTTACATTTGTGACACAAAATTTAGAATCTATTGAATCGTCTTCATGGACACAAATTTCCTCTTTTTCGTGTTAGTCAGCACAAACGTTTTTGCAAATTTACAATGACTTTCAATACACAGACCGTGTGTCTATGTACATTTATATATTTATAACCTGATATTCATGGAAGTCGTACATATTTAAGGAGGTGGCTAACTAACACCTTACCCCACCCCAAAACCTAAAACCACAGCCACACCTGACAGAAAAAAAGAAAGGGAAAATTTGTGTATATTAACACGAATCAGATTACATTTCATGACAATGTCACAAATTCCTGTGAGACTGTGTTGATATTGTGCTGCTATGTTATGATGGTAACACTTTACAATGAGGTTATATTGGTTAACGTTAGTTAATGCATTAGGTAGCGTGAACTAACAATAAACAGCATTTATTAATCTTACTTCATGTTAATTTCAGAATTTATTGATACATTTTTTAAATCAAAAGTTGCAATTGAAAAGCAGCAAAAACAGCTGTCCGAGTTAAGTGCGGCATCATGATGCTCACGTTCGAATGTAATTCTATGTGCCGGATCTACTTTGTGGTGTTAAGATGTATTCTTAGCCTGTCCAGTGTCGGTTCACCCTAGACTTCTGACATCTGGAACAAATGGTTTAACAAGATCAATTATCCGCACCGTGTCTCTTATTGTGCTGTTTTTTTAACGTGCGTGTCAGAAATCCTATCTGCTTGTTAAGTAATCCAATAGCTGGGCAAAGACATCAGGACTGCATTATCATGTCTGATCCTGCTCCGATCATCAGGACAAACAGAATTATACACAGGCTTTGTGTTTGATCATGGGCTGTCAGATGCACTTCAGCAGGAAAACAGTCCATCACAACAGACGTGTCTCCCTCTTCCGTTAAAGTGAAACTGAGAGTGTGAGAGAGAACAAAGGGAAGAAACAAAGAAAGAGTTCCAACCCTTCTGTGATGTTCTCATTGAAGAAAGTGTTGCTGCTACTGTCATAACATTTCAGGCTGAAAGACTGATGTTCAGTTGCAAGAAACCTGTGTTTAACCATGTTACTATCAACCAATCAGATTTAAAGGCGCAGTTCTTGAAAATCAGCGGCCACTAGCTTTGTATTATAGTTTTGCAACGAATCTCTGAGTCATTTGCCCACCCCTCCCTTTCGAATTACGACGGAGGCCACAACAGTAAAAAAGGATGTCGTCTACTGAGACAGCGGATAGCAGTGATACAAGCAGGTAAGGCAATATATTAACGTAATTAATCATTTAACATGTATTCTATTGCGAAAGTTACTGTTACAATTCTATAATTAGATATATTTCTTGCGTGCTATCTAGTACACGCTGAGAGTAGTGAAGTAACTAAAGTTAGGTAATCATAAATAGCAAAGCTGTTCTAAGCGTTTGATCTGACAGCGACATAGGCAGTTAGGTGTAAGTTAGTAGACGTTTGTCTCCACCTTTGTAAAGTCAGGAACAACCGGAGTACGTACCGCAGGGAAGGAAAAACATTATTAAAAGGTTATATGGCCATTTGTATAAAATGCTAACGTTACCGTTTCAACAAAACAGTTGTTTGGTAAACATTGAAAAAGTGGAAACATTGAAAATGTTGAATTATCTTACAGTTCTAGCAGAAAACAGGCAACTTCGGCGTCGCCTTGAAAACATTTGTCTTTCAACAGTGCCTTCCATCTGGTAAAAGATACACCGATGTTTATCCTGGATTTCTGCCGCCGTTTGTCTCCAATTCGTCTGGCAGCATCACGTTTGCGCTTCTTTGACGACGGAGATTCATGCTCTGTCAGCGCTTGTGCACAATACGCATGGTCCACCATTTTATCAAAACTTCTAAGACAGAACAATCAATTGCTTCAGCTAGACGACGACTACTCCTCCTCCTCTCCGTACTACGACTTACTACTTTGTGCGTCTTCAACTCAGTGATGACGCAAGCTGCGTCTAAAAACACACACTAAGACCAACATATACGAAACGCGCTCTGTAGAGCTGTTTGTCCGTTAGAGCTTACTGTACAAAACATGGCTGCGCAACATAACAAATTCCATGTAGATAGGCCCGCTCCCTATGTAGATACAACTGGTTTATTCTAAGGTAATAAAAACATAATTGTTCATTACGTAAGGTTTTTATACACATCTAAAGACACAGTTTTGTATGTTATATTGCATTTCTGTTAATAGATCATACAAAACATCCCGCACTGTACCTTTAAGAGTTATGTTTAAGTTTGGGCTATGTTTGTTAAAAAGTTAGAGAACAAAAATGTTGTTCCAAGACCAACAAAAGATGATGATTTAAGAAAAAGTCTTGCTTGGAAAAATCAAGAAGGTGGGACACTGAAAGGCCAACCCAGTATCACGCCAAAGCATGTAACAGACAAGCCAGTCCGCTCGAAAATGCGTTTCTGGATCACACTTTGCCTCCTCTAGGCGTGAACATGACACACATGTATGAAGGTGGAGTAACGTTAGCGGAACGGGGCTATATTCTAATGTTTCTACAATTCATGACGTGTACTGGTGTACATGGTATTTTGTGTAAGTTATTACTTTGTGTGCACACTTTAGATGCATTTTAGCATGTAACCCAACCCCACCCCTAGCAGATTGTATATTACATAATATAAAACAAAACATACGGCTACAAATGCCATTTATTCAAAAAGTGCAATTATTCCAAGCGTACCGAGGCTAAAGCACAGCGGTCCCCTTCTCTGTCCACCATAGAAACCTGTTCCGGTTGCGTACAATTTCAAAAATTGCCACCGGAACGTCAGCTTAGATTGTGAAATGGCATTGGCTTTCGTGTGTCTCATGACGGGTTGCGTGCGTCATTACGTTCGCTTAAGTTATGAAGCGCCATTGGCTGTCCTGCTAAACTTGAGCATATACACCATTGCGTGCGTTCCTGTAGCGCGGTCTTCTGCGATTAAAACCTAATGTGGTCACATAATCGTTCGGCTATAAAAGACTCGGAATGCAACGCGACCTATTCGTAATGTTTTTATACTGTTTTTGCTGTGTGTTTTAATAAATGCCCGTGGATGACTTCTATTTGCTTGTTGCGTGTTTTTTAATCGTCAGGAAGTGATTAGGGTAGGAGTGGGGGTTAAGTGCTCTAAAATATCTATTGTTTTATATACAAGTACAAATAAATATGTATTTATAAAATCATTTCAGTTTTACAAGTGCACAGAACTGCGCATGTTCACGCCTATAGGAGGCAAAGCGTGACACTGACATGCATTTTCGAGTGGACTAGTCTGTGACGAGCTTTGGCGTGATACAGGGTTGGAAAGGCTGTAGTTGAGAAGTTAGAAACAGAACAAAAGTTGAAAAAGAAATAAAAGGAAAGAAAGTTCTGGATTGTGAAGCAGGTGGAGAGACCCATTGGAGCAGTTTTAGCTCTATCTCAAAACAGGAAAGCAGCACACAGCTGCCAGCACACATGTCTCATTTGTACGCATTTTACACATGCTTGTGTCTGTGTGTATAGAAGGCGGCGCTCCTTGTGCCTGGAGAAAATGTCACCAGCCTGGCAAAGTGGGCTGGAACCGCAAGGCTATGGTGAATATGATCATTTAGGGAGCGCTTGATATTTTTAACCTGCTGGTGGGAAATTGTGCTCATTAAAAACAAAGACAGAAGGAGAAGGCAAATTGGTCCCATTTACGGGCCCCATTCCCCTCTCTTTCCTTCATTGTCTTGCTTGTATGTTTTGCTGCATGCGGCGCTGTGGAAACGCGACTGATTGCGCCGAATGTGCTGAGAGGGAATGATGCTCCACACTCAGCAGGGGGACATGGATGGCATATGGAAAACAATACGTGCTCGGAGGAGAAAGAGAGAGGTGGAATCAGAATGTGAACGAGAAAAGGGGAAGATGGGAGCGGCAGATAGATGGTTAAACTTGCCCTGGGGATGAATACTGGATGGTCACTAGAGGAGTGTGACCATAGTTAAATCAAACGCTTGCCGATGGCACGCTTCAACATTTTGGGATGTACTATGTCAGCAGATGCAGTCAAACACGGCATGTCTCATTTTTACCTGTCACACTGTCATGTGTTTATATGGAGAAAAGAAACAGATTGTGAATCGTGGAAATCATCCTATTAAAAAAAACATTTTTTTTTCTTAAAGCATCTTAGTGTACACTAGGGATGGGCGGTATGGCCCTAAAACTCTATCACGATAATTCCTGGTATTTGTTGCGATAACGATAAAAAAATGACGATATATCCATACCGCCATCCACCGCTGTTTTTGCATCAAGTGATAGTAGCTGCATGTAGTCTAGACCCTCAGAAAAACAAATATTATCAAAAAGTAAAACTTACCCCAAATCAAACAGCTCCTAAAATATACCTACAGTATTTTTGTAAATATAAAATATAATAGTGAGATTCGACTTCAAAAGGTTGTAGTAAAGAAAAGTTAAATGAACTAAAGCTCAATAAACACATCATGTCACACCTAAAACTGTATATATTCTATTGTTGGGTGGAAACGATCGATCGCATCACGCTGTCAATCACTCTCTCTTGAACTGTGTGAACCTTCTCTTCTCACAGCAGCATACACTGAATCTGTCTATGACTCGCGCTACAGAAAGAGAACATAAAAATGCGGATAAAAGAAATCTAATTAAATAATCCATGCTTTATACGCTCATAAACGTATTTAAAATAACGTAATACAAACTCGCAACTGTACTGTATGTAAACAGGCAGCAGTGCTGTGCGCACTGTGTCGCTATGAAAGCACATGTGGGCGCGAGCTGTGCACGGGACGCTCCGTTCATCCTGTATATAACAGGCAAGAAATCATATTAAACAATTTGCGCACGCGCGCATAACATCTAACGAATGTTTAAATAAATACTTTTAGCCAAACTAAATGTTGTGGTGTAACGTATTATGACTATCAACGAATACTTAACAAATGAATTAAATAAAACGAAAGTGAAACTAAACATGAACTCGGATGCATCTACAGTGCCAACCTAAACGAGATTTAGAGCTCGTCTTTTAGTGCAAACTCTTTCTCAGCTTCACGTCCGCCCTCCGCTATACCCGTTTTTGCTTCACATATGAGCTGTGAATGGGTCTCACAAAGAAATACATCATCAACTAGAATGTATCGTTTATATCGCGGGAAGACTAATTCCTATCGTGTGGGGAATTTCTACTGGTATATCGCAAACGATATAATATCGCCCTTCCCTAGTGTACACAAGCTGGGTTCATAATCCACATTTTCAGGCAATTACTTGGATATTGCTTAAAAAATAATGCATATTTTGCATGTAAAGACATCCAAATGAAAAAACCTGTACACTCACTTGAGATAGAAAGTGTAGATTTTTTTTAATGTGCATTAACTGTTATAGAAAAACATTTACAGAATACATGACATTAACAATATTAAATAATATAATAATAAATCATTCTCAAAAGCCAGAGCCAAAGTAAGTCATCAAAATGATTGGCTAATATTTCCTCATATTAACACTGAATTCATCAGAGCATTTTGTCTGCATGATCCAAACCTTCAATAATTTGAGGATTTGAACAAAACAGTCACAGAGGCTTTATCGTTATTTTTAATTTTTTCAAGCAATAATCAAACTGATTAAGACTTAGTGCCACAGGTGATCTGTGATTTTTCTTCATGCCTACTTTTAGCACTTTATTTGACAAAACATTAAAGAGTGATGTCAATGTATTAGTTTTATGCTGTAATAAATTTAATGCAATGTTGTATATTAATTTGTAAAATAAAATATAGTTGATAAGTCAATTAATTGTTATTAATATAATTGGAAACGCTTTACAACAAGGTGCCTTTTGTTAACAATTAGTTAATGCATTAGCTAACATGAACTAAACAATACAATACCTTTAGAGCATTTATTCATTTTTTGTGTTAATTTCATCATTTACGAAAACATTTTTAAAATCTAACATTGTTTCTGAATGCACCATGAACTAACATGAATAACTGTATTGACATTAACTAACATTGTTAGCTAATGCATTTACTATTGTTAACAAATCTAGGGATGTAACGATTCACTCAGCTCACGATGCGATTTATTCACGATTTACTCACGATTTTTTCTTAAAAAATGAGTTGAAACAAATTAGAAATGAACAACTTCCCTTGCATTATTTCTTAAATGCTTCACATTTCTTTGTATAATAAAATAATGTTTTATTTCAAATAACAAAACTAAACTGCAATTTCATAACAAATTAATAATAGAAAAAGTCTCTTTAATATAAACAAACTAATACTGTCTGTGCTTTTCTTGGATTTTTTTGCATTTAATAT
Organism: Triplophysa rosa; assembly: GCF_024868665.1. Classification (NCBI taxonomy): domain Eukaryota; kingdom Metazoa; phylum Chordata; class Actinopteri; order Cypriniformes; family Nemacheilidae; genus Triplophysa; species Triplophysa rosa. Next base: position 22,057,777 of record NC_079893.1, on the reverse strand, counting down.
CAGCATCCACGTTTAGGTTTGCAGTGAAAATAGCAGCCCCTGCTGTTCAAAAAATGTATTGCGATTCAGTTCAAGCCTCAACCGATTTGAATCGTCACTCATTATAACCGATTTTCAACCGGCTCACGGTGAATCGTTACATCCCTACAAATCGCATATTATTTTAAAGTGTTACAACATAATTATACCCTTGTCTGTTTCAACTAAATTCAACTAAAATGAAAATAAAATCTGCTAATAACTAAATAAATAAAGATTTTATAGGTTTTTACAAATCCACTTATGAAAAGATATTTTAAAAAAGATCTGATGTTAGTTTAGTCTCATCTCAGCTGGAGGGATAAAAAGTTTTAAATAAAACTATACTTAACTGATATATTGTATTTTCTCTACAATTTGATATGTTTTTAATTGCTCTTTTAACTTTGAAAGGTCACATAAATACTGTATATTCCCACAAGTCACATCAATCATTTAAATGTTCAGGTGGTTGTAAGAGGAAAAATGCAACAATTCTTCAAATCCCATTTGATAACAATTCTATAACTAGTACATATTGTGGCTTCATTAGCTTCATGACCTATACCATACACATTTTTTTCTTTATCAACATAAATCCCCCAGTTTGATCATCATCAGTCTGAGATCAGTCAGAAGAGGGATAGGGCGGCTGGCTGCAAAATGGGAAATATTGCACAGGGAGCTGCCTGTCTGATGATGTTAAAAACATTACTACAGTATATATTGAATATCAACAAATCTGTTTTTAACAGCCTGCCCAAGTCAACTACTCCAACGGGAACAGTGTATCCCCGCAGAAACAAATAATTAAGCCAACAAACATGCATGTTTCTCTGTTGATATCTGATACATCAAATGTGGTGTGTAAATGACTCCTTGCGAAGACACTAGTGTTGTCACGATACTGGAATTTCTAACTTCGATTCAATACCTAAAAAATATCGATATTCGATACCATTTTCGATACCACGGGGAATAAACTGCCATAGCAATAAGGCCCTAATAAGCAATAGCAATATAGGCCTTTTTAATTTTTATTTGAAGTTAAATTGAACAAGACTAGCCAATGAGGTATATATTTTTACATTATTTATTAATAGTTAATCTAATGTTAATTTTACAAATACATTTACTATTTAAAATCAAAGTTGTATTTGTCAGTATTAATGGACCAGACCCTGTTGAAAAACACAGCCTATGCTGGTTTGGTGGTTTGTGCTGGTTTAAACTGTTCATATGCTGATTTAAGATGGTTCTTAGCTGGTTTAAGATCAAACCAGCATCGATCAAAACATACCTTACCCAGCATATACTGGATTTTTCAACAGGGGAGCTTACATAAATAGTTGTATTTTTTAACTAACATTTAAAAGAGATTAATAAATACTTGAACAAATGTATTGCTCATTCATTGTTCGTTAATGTTACTTAATAGCCTACATTTTTATTTGGCTAAATTGGCTTTTATTCATCTTTCTAACATTAACAACTTTTAACCGGAGCAAACGAGACGAGTGGATGAATCATTGAACAGCGCACACACATAGAGCGCTATGGTAAACACTGGAGTGCAAACGTGTATCACACGCGAGAACTGTTGCGGAGACTTTACTCGCACCAGCATTATTTCAAACATCAAATTAACCGGAGCGAACGAGACGAGTGGATGAAATCATTGATGAGCGCACATAAAGACAGAAACGCGTGCATTAAACATGAGAACTGTTGCGGAGACTCTGTACTAACATAAACAACATATAACCAGGGCGAATGAAACGAGTGGATAAAATTATTGATCAGCGCACATACATGGATCGCTATGGTAAACACGGGAGGCGTAAAGAGCGTGCACCACCCCAGATGTGTTACTGAGACTGGCCATTTTTTCTAACATTAACACTATTTAACTGCCGCAAACGAGTCAAGTCTGTGAGAGGAGGCGGGGCTCTGTTGTTATGCGTTCACGTGCAGTGTGTGTTAACTCACTGTCGGAAAAAAGAAAGAGAGCGGGAACGCGCAGCTGATATCGATACGTGGGACATGGGTATTGGAACCGTTTCAGATTCTTCAGTATCGATACTTATCGAAATATCAATATTTTTGACAACACTAGAAGACACTGTGTAAACCAGTGGTTCTCAAACTTTTTCGTTGTAAGGCCCCCTTTGTGTAGAGAGCATCGCTTTGCGGCCCCCCAAATAAAGACTTATAATCTTAAATTTAACATTTTTATTTAAACAAAAACATATTAGGTTGCTGAAATGCTGAAACATCAATTCTTTTGTCTGGTGGTCTTATTTTTCTGATGTTTGATTGCATAAAATCTATGATCAATTTCTATATTTCATAAAATGCCACAAATCTGTGGCCCCCTGGATCCATCTCGGGGACCCCAGTTTGAGAACTACTGGTGTAAACGACATGCAAGTACGGTTGCAAGTCAAGTGAGCAGTATGTCTCTTTTATACACACACACACACACACACACACACACTTTTGTTCCTGGACACCATGCGCAACATTTAAAACTTAATTTGTCGAGCGGCGGTATAACAGAGGTGGGTGGTATTTCGATGTACCTTTTATCAGGCCAGACACTTTATTACCTCCCTCAGTCGTCAGTGGGGTGTAATTCTTAAGGGAGAATAAGAAACAAGGGTCAAACGACACATCTTTAATGAGCTTCTCAGCTTAGACATCAAACTAGCCCATTTGGCTATCTGTTTCAACACCTCTGCGATTAAGCACTTTATTAGGAGCTGGCATTTCCCACTTTGCCTTTCCATAACATCTGGGTTAAATTTGTCCGATTTGGAGGCTTTCATGGCAGTAATTATTTCAACCTTTCGTAATGTCACCAAGACTGAGTTCTGAGATGCCACACTGGGGCCTCTCCTCCAGAACAAGCCTAGTCATTAAATCAACAGCTACCCATTGAAACATGGTCTGGGACAAGCGTTTACCCAACTAGGGTGATACATGCTCATTATGTCATCATATGAGATCTCTTCTCACAGTTAGGAGATGAATAGCTATGGTATTGAAAAACTGCCAACACTGACTCGCCAAAAGATTATGTATGTTCTCCAGTGCTTCTCATTTCATCTCCGGCAATGACGTTTTGGAATTTAAAGAAAGGAATGTGCCAAGTACACTTATGAGAATACATCAGACTGTGTTCAAAATATTGATGCGGCGATACATCGAACTCTTGTTGATGAGTGCGTTGATCCAACTGCCGCACATTTGAAATGAGCCAATTATTGTGCGACACATTTTTGTAACAGTTATTAGTGGCATTCGCTTAAACGGTTTTGCATAAGGCACGTTTTAAAGTTAGTGTTGCATAGAGCTTAGACATCTCACGTGAGGTTTTTGCTCTTACTCTATCAGTACTAGCAAAGAATCGCTGCTCATTTGCATAAAGACATTGTTGCATTGCTGGACCTACCCATATTTTGTCGGCAACAGTCATTAAAGCACAACAGCTCCCAATGAAAATAAACAAGTTCAAGTTGCCTTGTCGCTGGAAGTGCGAATGCTTTAACCCCCTCACGAACTTTGTCCCCACCCAGCAACTCAGCCTCAGTTAAGCTCATATTGGTAAATGTATGAATTATTGATGGATCATTCCTTGTCAGAGAAGCGAAGTTGCCCTGAGGTGCACATTATGATACTGTGTTTGCCTCCAGGCAGCACAGTTTGATTTGAATATTGATATAAACGAAAACACTAACACGCTGCTTATGAACAACATCTCCGCAATAATATTAAACCTTGCACCAGCAAAAGAGTTACAAGCCTCACAAGGGTGCCCGACGGTCACCAATACACAAAACAAGGTTTATGCCCTTTCATCTTCTTGTAAACAACACACATGAATTTTAAAGATTTTTTTTTCTAAGTCTTTTCATTAATGACATTGCCATAGGCATGAAGTCGGCAAAGAAAAGTCACACACAATGACCAAGTCAGGCAAAGTCATGAGCGAAGGTGGGGGGTCATTTTAATAAGCTGTCTGCCCCCGGGCACGATATGAGACAAAGCAAATGTACAAAAAGTTTTCGCTCAAGAAGTTTCATTTAAATGTATTTTGTGTGCGTGCGTGCGTGCGTGCGTGCGTGCGTGCGTGCGTGCGTGCGTGCGTGCGTGCGTGCGTGCGTGCGTGCGTGCGTGCGTGTGTGTGTGTGCGCGCGTCGGTTCCATCTTCCTCTTTTATTCCTTATGGAGAGTATTTTTACTGAGAAGTGAAGGAGGCAGAAATAGACTGCAATGCATGATTTCTAGACTTTGGCTAAAAGGACGTGCGCTGACACTAATTTAGAAACTGGATATTGCTTTGATTTCAGTGTAGGCAGCTGCATTATTCATGCAACACACTCTTCAATATGTTTACTGTTCTTTTTTTCTTTCTTTTTTAGCTTGTGGATTTATGTCTTAACCTCCAGCACTTACTTGTGATACATTACATTCATTACAATTACTAATAGCGCCCGGGAGAAGAGCGCGGGACGCATTTGTAGTCCTGCCATATAATGCTGTTGTCATAGTGTGCCTTGTGTTGCAGATTTGGATGGAAGCAGTTAGTGGTGGATCTGGTAGGCTAATTGTGTTTCTCTTCAAGTGAATCACTGAGACGGAGCCCTTTCACGCCCTTCTTTTCTGACAACACAACATTATCGTGCCGTTAAGCCTAGAATAAACATTAGCGCTCAGCCAAAAAAAAAAAAATGTAGGAAAAGAAAAAAGATCAAATTTAGTAGTAGAGCACTTCCTGTCATGAGCTCCGTAATGCATAGGTAAATAGACCGGCGAAGAAAATTATTCTCAACGGCTGGAAATATGTGCTTTGTGGACAGAGATATATAGCAAGAATATGAATATCCATTCAGCGGCACAGGGAGAGAAAGTGGGGATTTATTACCCGTACCTGATACAGGTCAATATTTAGAAGCCCATTTAATTGCTCGATATATTCTGAACACTAACACAGATACTGCGTGCCACAGTTTTTCATAATAGGGGTTTATAATATGACAGGTTCTAAAGAAGTGCTGAGCTTCTAGCTAATAGTTCTAATAATCAAGTTTTCCTTATCTCAACTTTGAAAACTTTTTTGCAAGCTTGTCTCAATATTTGTTTAATTCCACGCATCCACCAAACTTTTTTGTGATAATTTACTCAGACAGCCATAGTGTGGTATGATGTTATTAGCATGTCACATTTAGGGTTGGGAATCGTTTCAATTTTATCGATTCCGATTCCAATTCTGATTCTGCTTATCGATTTCGATTCTTATCGATTCCCAGTTTCGATTCCACAGTTGAAGTAAAACATTTAGATATCAACCTGTATGGTCATTTAGCCTGCTTATTGACTTGTTTGCAAAATATATTTATGAGCACCGTTTTGTGTATATTTACACATAGAAACACACCTTTTCTGATTTATTACAATTTGTATTATCATAGTTGAACTACATCATGGTTAAACTGCAGTTACTATAATGCAACTATGGTTAATTTGTGATTCCTGTGCTTTAATGCAAATTCTATAGCTAAACTATGCTTACTATAGTAAAAAATATCGATAATTTTCATAAGGCCTTTTATTGAGATATCAGCAGATCATGCAACGCATGTACTTTTCTGAAAATATGCACACAGGAATTGATGAGAGGAATTCAAATTTTAATCTCAAGTATCCGATTCCTATTCCTTTCGATTCCGATCCGATTCCTAGCCTTTCGATTCCGATTTCAAATTGGAATTGATTTTCGATTCCCAACCCTAGTCACATTAGCAATCACTGTACTACAATAACTAAACAAACTTGCGTACCTGTTTACAGCAGGGGTATGGTATCGTGATATACTAAAAAAATCCCACAGATTTGTGGGAACAAGATTTTTTTACTCAAAATAAAGCTTAATTACCAACTCTGTAATTTTTTTAACATCGCATGCTTGTTTCTGAGGAGCATACAAAAACAAAACGTGAAAAATGGTTTTCTTTTCATACAAAAATGGTTCTGTCAGTCTCCAAAAAGGAAAAAAACCATCAAGTGCAATCCATCATGCACTCTATTGTCATGCAAGTCATCTGAAAATGTTGAAACAATATGACCGAATTACCTCTTACCATATTTGGAACATCAGGTTCCAAAGCAATTGTACTGACAGTACAGACTTGCGTATACATTTGGGCGGTCTTAGTCAACTCAGACCACGAACTTATGTAGATTTGTGGGGGTGTGGTTACACGAGGCGTTTCAGGCAGGTCTGGGTGAGCACTCACTTTTAGATAGAATGCATCTTTTGTTCCGACACTTAAATTTTTGCAATTTTACGCGTCTAATACATGCATGGGCAACTTATAACACACCAGACACAGAAAAACATGTATTCGCACCATATGACCCCTTTAAGTCTCTGTGGGTGTGTCTGTGTTTTCTTTTGTTTTCTCTCTCTCCACTGTCCCTCCTCAGATCCATCCTGTTGTCATATTGGTCCGCTGAAGTGTCAATCTCCCAGCTTTAAAACTGACATCACATGTCGCTCCGCTTATTGTTGAACTCCGTCCATTTTAAATGGATGCCGGAGTGAATGCGCATAAGTCTTTGGTTCACCTACATTTGTTATTGCTGCCCTTCGCTGTTATTTGACATTGTCCCTTTTTCTTGTTGTGTGCCTTTTTATGTTTTTAGGTTCTTTTGTTCCGCCTGTGTTTGTCACCATACATTCTTGTTTTTCTTCGTTATCCCATTGTCCTTGTTGTCTTCTGTTGAATGTTGTTGGTGACTCGCTTTCCCTGTGTACCAGGGTAAGAGGTCGCGTGACATACATTGTGCACACGTAGGTTATCATCTTTTGTATTGGACACACTAGTTCAGGAGTGAGTACCACCCCATGTATGTTTCCTACGGGCTAGTTAGTGTAACTTATACGGCGTGAATACGCTGAAGACCCGCTTTATTAAATTGATTAGAGGGCATTAAAATTTGTTAGTTTTCCAAGTTTTGTTATCTTCTTTTCTTTAGCACCATTATCGTCCCTTTTCCCATGGTCTTGTGTTTTTCATTTCTTGTCATTGTATATATTGTAAATAGACACATCCTTTTCTTATTATTAACATCATTCTTTATTATTATTATTTCGTTATTATTATCATATTTGACGCAATATTATTCTTTTCTTTACACATTGTCACTTTCACCTTTGTATATACGCACGCACGCACGGGAGTTCATTATATGTTGCGACCCAAAAAATCCTAGATCACGCCTGGGGTTGTAACAATCACTGAAAGCATCAGTAAATTACACACAAAAAAAACATCTTCCCTTCTGAATTACTTTAAAAATGTTTTATTAAAATACTGCTTCTAAAAAAAGACATTACTTAAAAGTGTATCTGGAGTGGAATATACTTCACATATTTTTAACGTATCAGAACATGCATAAATGCGTTTGTGACGAGGGAGGCGTGACGAGAGCCATGGGAGGAGGAAGCGAGGCCGGGACGCTATTGATAATGAGTGTCAGCTGGGCGTCATACCGGCCTCGTATCTCTCACAGAGATCAGAAGCATAAAAGGACGAACGGCAGGAGATTACGGCGAGAGAGGACCGACCCCGGACAGTTAAGTTTTGTTTATGTTCGTGTGGCCGGCAGTCGTCCGTGAGGGGCTGCCGGCCTGTTCTACTGCTGTTTATTGTTTATTTATTTTTTATTAAAATGTTTAAATGTTCGCCGGTTCCCGCCTCCTTCCTTCCCGTTTTATTGAACCTTATTACATTGGTGCCGAAACCCGGGAGGAAGGAGGGACATGCTGTCAAAGAGTCCTCGCTGCTGAGGGGGATCGCGGTGCTGAAGAGCTGAAGAGGCGGTGGTGCTGGAGCGTGTGCCCGGGTGGGGCGAAGACCTTGCGCCGTGTCCTGGGTCGAGGTGGGGTGGCTGCCGTCTGCAAGGGAGCGGAGAGGTCAGCCCCGCTTGGATGGGTCGGAGCCTGCTACCGTCCGCCGGATCAGGGAGGAGCAGAAAGCGTGGGACCTGCTGCCGGCTGCCCTCGGTCGGAGGAGCCACCGCCGGCCGCAAGGACACGAGGACCAGCTGCCGTGCCCCTGGGTATGAGGTGGGGTGGCTGCCTTCCGGGAGGGAGCAGAGGAGTCAGCCCCGCTTGCCATGGGCCGGAGCCTGCTACCGTCCGCCGGATCGGGGAGGAGCAGGAAGCGGGGGACCTGCTGCCGGCTGCCCTCGGTCGGAGGAGCCACCGCCGGCCGCCAGGACACGAGGAACAGCTGCCGTGCCCCCTGGGTCTGAGGTGGGGTGGCTGCCTTCCGGGAGGGAGCAGAGGAGTCAGCCCCGCTTGCCATGGGCCGGAGCCTGCTGCCATCCGCCGTGTAGGGGAGGAGCAGGAAGCGGGGGACTTCCTGCCTGCTGCCCTCATCCGGATGAGCCATCGCCGGCCGCCAGGGGGCAGAGGAATAGCGAGAGAGCGTCCAGTACCACCGCATGGCACCACGAGGAACAGCCTCTCGGCTGGTTGAGGACCGAGCAACAACGTGTCGGGGAACCGGACTAATTTTTTTTTTTCTCTCCCCTCTCTCGCCCCTGTCGTTCCTGGTGCTTCCGTCTCCGTTCTCTTGTCTCGTCTGTCCATACCCCCAGGCGCTGGGGCCATTGAGACTGGCCCCAGGGGGGGAGTAAGCACAGTCTCATGGGTACCCCCGGCCTGTGAGGGGCGATGGGGGTCTGTGACGAGGGAGGCGTGACGAGAGCCGTGGGAGGTGGAAGCGAGGCTGGGACGCGATTGATAATGAGTGTCAGCTGGGCGTCATACCGGCCTCATATCTCTCACGGAGGAGATCGGCAGCATAAAAGGATGAACGGCAGGAGAATACGGCGAGAGAGGACCGGGCCCGGACAGTTAAGTTTTGTTTATGTTCGTGTGGCCGGCAGTCATCCGTGAGGCGGCCTGTTTTACTGCTGTTTATTGTTTATTTATTTTTGATTAAAATGTTTAAATGTTCGCCGGTTCCCGCCTCCTTCCTTCCCGTTTTATTGAACCTTATTACAGCGTTACTAAAGCACGTGCGCACCCACTGCCAACAAAACACAGACATATGACTCAGTTTCAATTACTGTACTGCGTGCGGTTCATGTACGTCATCTTTTAGCACTGGGACTGCTCCATCTATCAGTTTCAAACGATCTCCAAATCCAGTGTTATATCCACCGTTTATATAATATTCCTCACCAAAATGCAGTGAACAAACTAACACAGCTAAACTTCGCGAACGCAGTGCTCTCTCTCTCTTGCTCCAGCTGGTTGATGTGTGTGCATGCTCCTTTTCCCGCTCTCCCTGGTTGACGCATGGCATGGGTGTGCTCTTTCTTCTCGCTCTGGCGGGTTGACGCATGGGCATGCTTTTCCTGGAGAATTGTCCAACAACGGACTAAGAAATTCCATATGATTCAGTTCCATATGGTGAACTGAATGTGCTGCTTCTCCAGAAATATTCTTATTATAGGGAGCGATAGCAACGGCTAACAAAATACATTGACATCCATTATAAAAACTAGCATCTGGCCTTTCCTGCATTCCACTGAAGCCAGGGCATTGGCATTGGCATTAGCCTTTGTATGCTTTCCCATATATCTATGGGCTTTCCATCTAGTGTCTTTGGCTTCTTCCACGCAGAGAGAGACGTTTCCTGCACCGGGAAAGCGAGACCTTGTGCTAGCAGGGCAGTACTGACAACATTTTCCCACTAAATGAAAGCAATGGTTTATCCAAAAAGACGCTAGGTTTGCCGTTATACATGTCTTCTGAACAAAAGTGGCTAAAGGGGCCAGAAAAGTGGCTAAATCTAGTGAGAGTTGCAAATTTAGCAACAATGGTTGGACAAATAAGGAGGGCTGGGCGATATATATCGCGGTTCACACTAATTATACATGTCTAAAACTATTCTGAAATCGATTCTGTGTTTTATGCACAGCTCTTCCGTCTCTACGGCTCTTTGATCAGTAGGAAGTACTGCTCGAACTAAAATCACTACGAGATTGATTCGTTTATAACGTGCATTTGAAAAAGCAACACTCGTCAAACATCATCATTCATTATAAATATACTTTATTATCATGAAATTACCTGAAAAGGTTTGAAGAACAGCGATAGAATATGACCATTGGCATTTCCTGGAACTGTGGACATTTTCCACACGGCATTTATTTTGGCGAAGGGGACGCCATTTGTAGGGGCGTTCCAAACGAAAGTGAACACCTGAAACCCTTCGCGAAGGGCCCTTTCAGAAGTCCGTCAGCGAAGGGTCCATGCCATGGTCACTTCAAGAAAGTGAGTTCCTTTTGTGATCACGTGATCATGGATTACGAGTTCTTGTGACGCATTTTGAAGCAAATATGGTACGGGATTTTGATGTTATCTAAATGTAAGTACAATAATTTAGTTTGTATTTGTTTTACACTATTTTTGTCAGTGATAAATATGATTTAAGATGGTTAAAAGATAGTATAAGATAATTTAGTTTATTGGAAAGTATTTTTAATATGTTTAAAAATAGCTACTTATTTATAGATTTCCTTTATCATATAACATTATTTCCTTTATTAATATCATGTGGAGTGAAAAAAACAAGGTGAAAAAAGACATAATTACACAATATTCAACAAGATGTATTAAAAATGTGCATTTTCAACAAACGAGCGCTGGATTCAGAATGCACATGCGGTGCTGTCAAGGTAACATTTGGCCAGTCATTCCCTTTGTGAAGGGAGTTCCAAATGAATACACGAGTGACAATAATGCCCTACACCCTCCAAACAGTTCACTTCGAGGGCTCAGCCCTTCAAAGGGAGTAGGGCATAGGGATGCTCCCTTCCGTTTGGAAAATGCCCTCAGTGTGTAAATTGTTCTTCTGTGTCCCATATTCTGAGTTTCTGCGCGAGAGCGCCCTCTGGTTTTCAGCATTTAACCGTAATTCATTGAGGAAACTGAGCATAAGAATTGCAAGATTTATCGTCCCAGCCCTAGAATGAATGGGAAAAAGTGCATCACTGTAGTCATGGTGGGGAGGATTTTTGGCGTGGCGGCCCGCTACAGCAAAATGAATATAGCGGAAACACTGTATACTTAAGTCACAAGATCATAAATTTATAGCCTACAACCTGAGCTGTGCATTTTTTGCCTTTAACTTTAAACCTTTGGCAACACACAAATTTTTTGTTATGACTACTTTTGGATTCACTACATTAACCAAATACCTAATGAGGGGACTTAGGGTGTTTTCACACATAAGGGTTTGTTTCGGAACCTGGTGCGTTTTCTCTCTTGGTTCGATTCGTTTAGGCATATGTGAGCACGGCAATCACGCTAGGATCCGCCCCAAAACAATCGCTCCAAGACCGCCTGAACAAGGTGGTCTCGACCCGATTGCAAATGAACTCTGGAGCGGTTCGGTAGACGTGTGAAAGCCATCCGACCCAATGGACCAACGAACCAGACTGTATCACAATGTATGATGGGTAATTATGTAAAGTTGCGTGATGCAAAAGGGATTGTTTTGCTAATGGCTCCCTGTAACAATGTTCAAAGTAAGGAAGGAAGGAGGCGGGATGTTAAACCAAACTTTTAATAAAATAAACAAACAACAAAACGAAAGTAAAGTGCTGACAGCTCCCTCACAGTCGACTGTCGGCCACACAAACACAATAAAACATAACATAAAATCCAGGCCTGGTTCTCTCTCATCCTTCTCCTCCTTTTATGCTTCATGAGATCCGCCGTGAGATACACGAGACAACGCGCAGCTGACGCTCATTATCACTCACGTTACCGGCCGGAAAATAAACAGATGCACTCTGACCAATCGAAGGAGAGTTTACTCGCACGTAGGGTTGGGAATCGAAAATCAATTCCAATTTGAAATCGGAATCGAAAGGCTAGGAATCGGATCGGAATCGAAAGGAATAGGAATCGGATACTTGAGATTAAAATTTGAATTCCTCTCATCAATTCCTGTGTGCATATTTTCAGAAAAGTACATGCGTTGCATGATCTGCTGATATCTCAATAAAAGGCCTTATGAAAATTATCGATATTTTTTACTATAGTAAGCATAGTTTAGCTATAGAATTTGCATTAAAGCACAGGAATCACAAATTAACCATAGTTGCATTATAGTAACTGCAGTTTAACCATGATGTAGTTCAACTATGATAATACAAATTGTAATAAATCAGAAAAGGTGTGTTTCTATGTGTAAATATACACAAAACGGTGCTCATAAATATATTTTGCAAACAAGTCAATAAGCAGGCTAAATGACCATACAGGTTGATATCTAAATGTTTTACTTCAACTGTGGAATCGAAACTGGGAATCGATAAGAATCGAAATCGATAAGCAGAATCAGAATTGGAATCGGAATCGATAAAATTGAAACGATTCCCAACCCTACTCGCACGTGACTTTTATTAACAAAGTTTGGTCCGTTTGGAAATATTGCCTTGTGAATGCGAACCGAACTAAAATAAATTTCAATATTGTAGCGATTTAACCCCCGGTTTCGGAACAAAGCAATCGATACACAGGTGTGAAAACGCCCTTATCTATCAAAGTTGTGTGAGGTCCCCACATGGAATTAGTTGGCTGAGGAAAGTAATTTTGTGGACGGCACTGCGGTTGGAGGAGATCTTTCCATATGCAGGGCAATGGCAAGGCTAGTCCTTATCAAAGGCAGATACACAGAGCCAATCAGCCGCATCCCTAGACCTTCTCATTTACACCCGGCCTCATCTCAATGTCTGCACACTTATTAACACCAGCAGTCCCAGCGGGTCATGCCTCATGCCTCAGCGCGTCACGCGACAAGCCTGTCTGCTCTAACACACGCCATGTGAATGACACCTGAATCGTCAAAAAGGTCAAGACTGCGACAACCTCGCCTGATCCTACAGTTAGCAATACTGCTCGTGATTCGCTTCACAGTCCTCTTAATAAAAGAGAACAAGGTTTTCTGCACAGTTCCTTCTGGTAAAAACAATTGAACGAGACATTGTGGCATTACAGAGAACTAGAAAGGAAAGAGCCTACACTATTCTATTTTAGGTCCTAATAACCAGGGAAGTCATTTTTATTAGGAACAAAGAAATAAACATTCCTACACTATGATTTTTTTTTACAGAATTTTCACATATTTTTGAAATGCGGTTAAAAGCAATAAACTGCAAAATTGCAGCAATAAACTGCAAATGTATAAGTTGGGCATGAATTAAAATGAAAAAGATATATTTTTTCTTTACAAAAAAAAACGATTTTAAGTTTAAGAGGTTTTTTTTACAGTGTAGGTGGTCGCAGGCTAAGGACACAGTCAAGCCCGGTAAACTGTCATATCTTGCAATTTCAATTAAACAACACATTTCAGTCTTTAATGCTATAGATGTGTAATATCTGAAACATGATTAGAGTGGCCAATTCATATTTCAAGTATAATTTTTTTTTTACAAATTCCTTAAAAATGTTCAGTTCTATTAATTTCCTTATGAACTTCCTCTAAAAACTAAAAACCTTTGCTTTTGTATAACCCACAATGTCCAATTTTGACACATACAAAAGACAGGTGTTTTGTTTTCAACAGAAGCAGAATGGGCAAAAAAAATGCTTGTGTGTCAGCAAAAAGTACACAAAAATGGCACTGAGTGTGCTTGAGGCTGCATTTAGTCTCTATATTCAGGTTTACAAGATGCTAACCTTGCCTAGAGCATGCTCTGAGCTATCAACAAGCATATCTAATGTATACTTTCTTGTAAAAAGGTGAGATGTGAGCTTTTCACTCCATTAATTAAGATAAGGGCAGAAACAGTAACAAGATATTCAGACAGTAATCAGAAAGTTAAAAGGACCTATAAAAAGCCTTAGTTAAGCAGTGATGAAACCTTGCTGTTAGAGACTGCATAGTTCAACAATAAATATAAATATCAACTGTTTACTACCACTAATACTGTACTTGCAATTAATTAGGGCATCTAACAATCATAGTTCCCAAATGTGTTCTTAAGGGCTGGATCTTAATAAAAACATATTTAAAGAGTTTCACCTTACATTTAATAATCATTACCTCTATCACTAACTCTGCCTTTCAACAGTGTGATTTAAAAATGCAAAAGTTACATTTACGAGGAGGATTGTTCCTTAGAAATACAATAAAATCATTGTTCCTTTCAGCTCAACTCGAGTGATGCCTCTAAATACTGACCATTAGGGGTGAAACGGTTCAAATTACTCACGGTTCGGTCTGTGTCACGGTTTTAGAGTCACGGTTTCGGTTCGGTTCGATTTGTGCTATATTCAGGGAAAAGGGACTACAGACAAATAAAAATAAGAACAAATAATCAAGCTACAAGTAACAGCACCAATAAAACAACAGAGCAAAGCAGAAAATTAAATAAGATACTGTATATATACCTTTTAAGGTAGAAATGGATTAAAGTAATCAAATAAAACATAACATTGCATATGTACAAATTAAATAAAGACGAATCATAATTGAAGTTACAGAAGCTATTGAGTCACAAGCAGTGAGTGATTTCCTTGACTTTTAACAGACAGCAGGAATATTCTGCTGTCGCTTTAAGAGGAATGAAACACATCCAGAACACTGATACTGTACACATGCATTGTTTTTCGTCCGTTTCGTCCGTTCACTTAGGACATAACCTATTATGTTTGTTAAGATACTCGACAAGATAGGCATGTTGACCTACTTCGTGTGTGAATTTGTCCGTTTAAGCGCTTCAAAGACAACTCAATATTTGCGCCATGTCTGAGACTTTCCTTATGCGCGCTTCGGATCTTCTCACAGCGCGCAAGTGAGTTTTCTTCTGCATCATCTTGCACTTAAATGTTTAAATTGGCAAGGCTTGAATGAGTGTAGTTTAAACAGCAACACGTGCTGTTCAGGTCTCACCTGCACTCGCGCGCTCACAACACCGGGTGATGAAAGCATAAATGACTGGTCATATTACAGCATACGTCAATTGAAATTTGTCTACGTTATTTTATGTTTTAGGTATTAAATGTGTATCCATCGACAAACATACATTAGCTGAACTTTGTCAGTCTGTTTTATGCATTATCATTTTTAACGAACCACATTATAAATGCGTCGTCAGATTTAAGATGAACCGCGGTCCAAGCGCGTTGGACCGTGTGCTGAACCGTTGGTGGAGAACCGTGCGGTTCATTATTTACCGAGAACCGTTACACTCCTACTGACCATTATAATCAAAATATAAAAAAAATATATTACATGAACAAAAAAGTTGGTTCAATACCACACCTTTAATCAAACAAAAAATACTCTATAAAAAGAATCATTGATCCTTGCTATTATTATTCTAAAATCTGCCTTTCAATGTTGTGACAGAAAAATACAGAAAAAATTATGAATCACATGTGTGCGCTCAACTTTCACAGAGTTCAAACAATAAAATCATTGCTCCTTTCAACTTGATTCTTTTGTCCAGAATCACATTTATGGCAAGTACTGAGGGTTTACTTGTACGAGGAATTTGATTTGGTGTATTGGCACATAGCAATGACTTATAACTAATAAGAATAAGTACAATAGAAAACATTTGACAAAAAGTAGGCTATACAAATATGAACAAAAGAAAGGGACATTCATTGTACAAGAAAGCCATTCACTCTAACAAGTCACACTTGACAACTAAGAGCGCTTAAAGTCGCTTGCATTCTCATCCAGTCAGATCCTCCTGATTGTATTCATAACTAAACTATTTTTTAGAGATAAGTTTCAAGCCAGTGCCTGGCACGAGGCCCACCGTCGCACCTAGAGACAGTAAGAGAAAGACAGAGCGAGCTAAAGAAATGGGTGGGGGGGTTGAGGAAAGGTCTTTTATTTTTCTCCCCTGTAGCTCATTAGGCTTCTAGCTGTCCTGGAGGAGCAGCTACCGTTGACAGGAAAAATAAAAAGTGGTTTACAGGGCACATGGAGGGAAAGGGGGAGAAGAAAAAAACAGGCCAACCTTGCTGCTCATTATCTGCAATTCACCTTCAGCCTCAAACTGTTTTCTTAATTAAAGAAGAATTGAGGTGCGGGGGGAAAGCAGACGGCGATAAGCCGCAAAGAATCCAAATGACTCCACCGGATAGTAGTTAGGTGAAAAAATAAAACCTCTCACTTGAGAGAAGAGGAGTTCTTTTCCACGCACCAATAAGCCTAAAACTTATAACCATTAATGTTCCTAAACAAAAACTCCAACATTGTATTTTAAAAGCAGAAAAGTGGAGCACATTCTGAAACAGAGAACACAGTGGGCTGCTACCGCTGCTGTAAGCGACAGAAATTTGCCATGGATTTTTTTCCATACTGCCGAGCACAGCGGAGTCACCACCACAGTGGCGAGCCACGGTTAGTGTTGTCAGGCAAGCGGGCAAGCGCCCAGCAGCTCTAATGCTCTGTAAACACCACAGAAGAACTGTGTACTCCCTCTCATCAGACCGACAGGCCGAAAGAGCTTCGAGTCGTGACCTGCAATTGTCCGTAGGAAACCTTGACAAACCGCACTGCTCTTTCCACGCTTAGGTGGCTGTTAATGTCATGTTGCGGCGTGTCAAAGCAGACGGGTGATGACTTC
The DNA here is from genome assembly GCF_024868665.1 of Triplophysa rosa. Lineage (NCBI taxonomy): Eukaryota > Metazoa > Chordata > Actinopteri > Cypriniformes > Nemacheilidae > Triplophysa > Triplophysa rosa. The sequence continues at coordinate 22,041,079 of NC_079893.1, read as the reverse complement.
CCCGCGCCGGAACGCGTGCTGCCATCAAGGGTCTGAGAAATCGCTCCGGCACTATTGTTGCGAATTGCGAGAAGTTTGGAAATTTTGAAAGTGAACTTTCATTAATCTGGCAATTTTGGGCAGAAAAATGTAGGGAAATAAATAAGAAGAAAATTATGTGACAGGATGATGGGCGTAATTGGTCACACTTAAATGACCATCCAATAGCCATGCCAATCAGAACAATTCAGGAACGTTCCATTAATATGGAAGCAATCACAACTCGTTGGCATGGAGTTCTTTCATTCCAATAAATGGCTATTCAGGTAGCTTCTGTGCTTCGCCAGTGGGAGCCGATGGCGTGTATTTCTTCCATTAATGCCTCGGATGGTCGCAGTCGCCTGGGCTACAATCAAGAAATTCTGGAGAGAGGTGATGACACGCTGTAATTTAGGGCTCTTTGTTTCAAACAAGAGGCCCCTCTCTTCTTTATAGACAGACAAAATGAGAGCTCCGTCAAAGCCGCCAGCTCGTGTTTCCCTTGTCTCTGGTGAAATGAGTTTCGCCGAGGCTTTCATGGAAGTCAAAAAGACGAATGTAATTAGGACGGCAGAGAGTGGCACAAGTTGTGTGGCCCCCTCTGTGCCCCTCACGGTGTTATTAAACATGGCCAGACGCGAAAGTGCAGTCGACGGTGCGGGAGACAAAGAACGAGAAGCCTGTGTGTGTGTGCAAGAACACATTAATTATATGCAAAATAATTGTATTGTTCAAAATAAGTTTACATATTAGATCAACCCCAGAGGTGTTTACACCTCACAAATCTCAGAAGACTGGTGTGAAACAAAACTGTCTTTAGTATCTTCACAACCCGCAGACCGTCTCACAACAAAAGCGAGGCACGTCTAATGTATTGCTAATGACAGGGAGGGGCATTGAAAAAAGCGGCCAAATCATGATAAAACACAGACACTTTCAAAGAAGAGTAAAGAGACAGAGAGAGAGAGAAAGAAAAAGGGGAACCAGAGAGAAAACAGTGAATGTCTTATAAAGGGCATTTATGATGGATGAAGCTATATTTTAAAAGGGCACGTTCATTTCATTGATAATCTTTTCTTCTGATCAATATTGTCAAGAAAAAAACATGCACCATGTTTTCCATAAACACAAATCTTTGCCCTTGTGAGCGTTGTTCAAAAACTTCTCTGCAATTAACTTTTAAGGTGATATTTTTAAGGACAGGAGAAGCTGTGAATAAAATATGATGTAAAATTGTATTTGTGAGATGAATAATGAAATAGGAGAAATATCATCAGCCTTGATGTGCGGTTGTCCAGGGCTTAACAACAACCTCTCTTTGTAATTTAGCTTATATTTCCATACATGCTGTTGGTCTAACATTTGTCTCACAATCTGAAATCAAGGGATGGGAGTCATGGGACAATGGCAAACATCCACTTTCAGCTTCAGAGAAATGCATGAACAGGTACAAAACAGAAATATCCCCCAGTTTTTCCATTACGACTGACAAGATGAACTATCTCTGCTCTGCTGATATTAGTTTGTGTCATGAAAGGACACCACGACATTTATCTAAGTCCGTCTTGATAGACACTCTCAGCGAAATCTGTTGTTAGACACAGGGGGGAAAAGTACCTTTGATAGAATTTTGATTACAAAGCAGCTGTTTCCAAAAAACGCCCAACACAGCATTTCACAGACAGAACTTGAATAGTCAGCCTGGTTGTCACAAAGTCAGTGAGACATGTTCACACGCTGTCCCTTGTACACTGCAAAATATTATTAAGCATTATTATTACGTTTATTTAAGTGAAATGCATTTGCAGAAAAAACTAGTTTTCAGAAACTACATCTATAGCATCTCCACACACATGCAAAACCATTATCACCTTCTAAAAGCCAAATAATAGGTGTGATAGAATTTAAAACATGGAGCTCAATTTTGCTTCTTAAAGTCCACCAATCCTTAACAAACTTCCAAATGTCCTCTTCTGCCCTCTTCTGGGGCCCAGAGAAAATGTCTGTCCAATAAACAGCACACCTTATTCCAAACCATGGATGATGTGCTCTTACTGCAGGAAAGGTTGCGGGTATTACGACAGGTAAAGAGTGTGCGACAAAGTCCCTGGGCAGGTAAGGTTTGCTCGTCTCTGTGGTGACTGGAGAGAGACCTCCCAGCACTTTTCAGGAGACACGGACACATGTCCTTAGAAACGAAGGTGGCATAAGCATTTAAACTAAAATTAGCATATGGACAACGAAATGTAGTCTGCACACACATACACTCCAATGCACAGTTAGTTGGACATATGTACACATGTCACGAACATACTGTATTATGATAACTATTAAAAGTGACTAAAGTTGGAAATATACCACTAATATTAACGTTAACTTAGGGCTGTCACGATTATGAAATTTGATTGACGATTAATTGTCTAATAAATCATTGCGATTATGGCGATTAATTGTCTGTTTTAGGGCTTTGGCGATTATGCCGATTAATTGTCTGTTTTTGAGCTTTGACATTTAATTCTCATTCATTTTTGATTCAGCGATTGAAACGACCATATTGTTCTGAATACAAGACTATGTTTTTTTCTTGGAAATACATCGGAAAAAATTGGGTCATCATATATTTAAGGTTTAGGCTTTTACCTGTCAATAATACAACCACCAAATACTTGTAAATGAAGTAAATTGATCAGATGTGAATTGAAGCCACCATTAAAATGCTATCAGTCATAGAAAAGCTTCTAGTCTGTTTTTTTCTCACTTGCAAGACTACAGTAAAATTTTACTTGTGTGTTAATGAAATTTTGGTAGACTGGTTTTCACACTGAGATTTGCTTAAATAATATTAAATTGTACTGCAGGTAATTTGTATATGTTTTTTTTTTTTTAGGTAATTGTGTTGTGGTGGTACATTTTACAAGTATTACCATGCTTTAGTAACAATATATACACTAAAATATGCAATATGCAGATGCACTACAGCTCCCCCTAGTGTCTTCTATAGAGATGTGCGATAATTGCGATGATCCGAAATCATCGCGATGAGGTCAAACAATCGCGATGAGACGATTATTTAATAATCGTGACAGCCCTACGTTAACTACAACATTTCCAACACAATGGATTACAACACAATCCAAAATTTCAGCCCCTAATAATAATTTTCTTGCATTTTCTTAATCTTTGATGAATTTTAAAGGTTTCAGGTTGACCTGAGAATGAAGCATAAACTGAAGAAAAAAAGTAGAAAGCCATTTAAAGCAGTGTTTCTCAACTGGTGGGTCGCAAATACATATGTATATATAATATATATGCACGGTATATATAGAGAGAGAGATATTTTATTATTTATTTAAGAAAAGTTGGACGCATCTTGAGGACCATGGCCAAACCAGATCGATCTAAAGCATTGACCTAACGTAAAAATAAAATCAGTTTTTACAGAATTAAAAAATATATAAATACTATACAATTTTTCAAAATTGTAAATTATAAATAGTATTATGCATTCATTTCATCATCACAAATTTTCTAAATTGATTAGTGACATTGGAAACTTTTTTTATGATAGGGCAGATGCGGTTTGCAACAAACCAACATGGATAGTCATCTTATGCACTTTTAACTTCTTTCAGCAGTTTTATCTTGACTCAACTGAATTGTGTGCTGTCAATAAAGCAAAAGTTTTATGTAAAATATTAATCAATGATGTAAGAAACTTTTAATAAACTGCAACACACGAGCATATCACATGTGGACTTTTTATTATACTGTATACTGCAGAGTGTTTATGAATAATAAAAATCTTCACAGTTGCACAGCAACACCCAGAGAGAACAAATCACTAAAAGCCATAACACAACACAATCTGCTCCTTTCACAGGCATCAGCATTTGTTATTTATGGATAAACGGGCAACTCAATAAACGAGATGACCCGCATGCAAATGGCTGTCGATGCCACATCACGATTTCACAATCGGAAATGCTCTCGTCTCAGAATGTTGAATCCACACACAAGAGAGATGCTTCGCTTGTTTACCTCCCCAGTGACAAGTCACTTATTTCCGACATCCTGTCTGACACCTTATGGGACTGAAGTTGCCCACGGCCCTCTTGATAAAAAGGACAAGAGAGTCATTTATAGAAACACCGTTTTATCTCTGCCTCTTACACCTTTTCCTTTAAATGAGCTGTCACACACACAGCCACTGCATTTACTCTCAACTTCCCCATGCTGAGAAACAACCACTGCAAAAAACGAGAGGAAAAAACAATACAACAAAAATAAAATAATGCACCCGAGATTCATTTCAACTTCAAAGGTGTCACTCGCTGTCGACTGTGATTTCCAACACACCCAATTAGTCTTACTAAATATAACCGACAGCCTGTGAGTGTGTATGTGTGTAGGAGTACTTGTGAGTGTGTGCCACAATGATGGTTACCAATGGTAGTTAGGGAGTGTTTGGGAATACACATCTACTGGACTGCCAACATAGTAGAGATTTAGAGCTTGGATAACAAGACAGAGAGGATATGGTCCACGGGCTGCGGTCTTCAGCCACTTATTACCATCTACCACAGCATCAAAACGAAAGAGTCGAGCGAAAAATGGTCCATCTTAAAAAAATAAAGCACGAGATGGATTCTAAGACCATTCCTAATTCAATACTCTGAAAGACCTTAATAATTCTGTACATACAGTTAGTAACTAGGGCGTATATACTTTGTCACCTTTGCCACACACTTAATTGTATTACATTAAAATCTGCCAATAAGCATAAAACGAAGCACAGGACCACTGCTCTCCTCTGTAGACCATAAACTCATGCATAATGCATATTACACCAGACCGTTACCTTCCCATAGAGAAGAGCATGTGGTGGATTTTATGAGAAGTCAGTAAACCCGTGTCTGTGGTCACCTATCGTCAAAAGCCCCATTCTATTTATCTGATTTTTTTCATACCCAGTGATCTAATGGGATGGCAGCCATCTAATGATTACTCAAACCTTGTCAGGATGCTATATTTATACACAATGCTTTCACATTCCCCTGCACACTCCACCCTACAGGCTCGGTTAAACACAGGGTTTGCTTATATACAGCATACCTGGGAGACGTTTAAATCACTGAAACACTGTTACCTGTAGTACGCCTAATGGACAAAATAAGTTTTGACGTCTCAAAAACGAATTTACAGTAAGACACCTCAAACACAAACATGACAAGGCCATTTTAAAATTCAATAAACCTATTTCAAGCACTGTGCCAATTTGGTGGAACACTTACCAATGGTTCGAAGATAAAATCCACCTTTTCTGTAACGCAGAACATCGCGGGCCTTTAAATCCATGTGTAATCCAGATATCAAATGATGGCAGACGTCAGGAGCCTCGTTTTTTAAATTCCTGCTCTTTCTGCTAAAGCAATACAAAGTTACATTAACAAAGGCAGACCTCAGGAACTATCTGATTGAAATAATGCTGCGGTTGTAACGTTAGTTACTGCAATTTTTACCTCTTGCTTTCCGTAACGTTAAACCGCCTGACATGGAACAAATCTTAAAGCGGTCAAAACTTTGTCGGTCAGATTATAAAATATGCATAACGACTGTACTACGCCCGCTTTTTATAGATATTGAACGCTTTTTTGTGGACTTTTATTTCGCGCGCTATTTTTCCTCTGTAATCACGTACGTCACTGCATACGTCATTGCGTACCATAACGCATTCTACACCCGCCCTTAAAAAAACTGATAAATATATTTATTGAAAACGCATTCCTATTCGTTTGCCATTTAAAATAAAGTAATAGAAACGAGTGGTTAAAACACCATACAACATGGCTGACGCGAAGGCTAGTCCAGGTGGCTTCAGTTGCCGTAAATTATATTGAATTGTGTGGGTTACACAGGGGTTAGTGTGTTTCAAAGTGTTAAAATGTCATTTTTATACATATTTAAAATATTTTATTTTAATTATTAATCAAGTAAAATTAACTGTTTGTATTTTTGTTTACTAATGAGAGCAGAAAGGGTTTAATGGTGGCAAGAGTTTGCGAATTGTGGATTACTGTTTTAACGTAATTGTATTAAACTTATTCATGTTCAGCCTTACTAGTGAAACTTGAAGAGCACTTTCAAACACCAAGCCATCAGGTCTCTGAGTCTGTTTGTTAAATGTCCGAACAGTGGGATATAGCAACTTAAGGGCAGTAGATGACTCTCTCCAACATCGGTCCATCCTGACGGGTGCGGCGGGACCTGAGAATGGTGCTGTGGTGCGGATCCGAAAGCACCGCCATAAGACTTGTAAAACAGGTCTGATCAGGCTTTCTCCCTATCTCAACTCATACGACTTGACTGGCATGACACGGGAGGAGGCTGCTCAAAGACTAGAACGCGTGTTCTTGTCAGGCCGTTCCGGTTTTCACGCGGGTTTTTCCTAGCAATAAGTCTGAGTGAATCTGAGTGAATATTCAATCCGCCTTCATCTTCAGTGAAAGGTTTCATGATTTTGCTAAGCTGCAAACTGACAGGCGTGACCGGATTGATCCGTCACGCATGTAGAAACTCAACAAGATGCAGAAAGCGCGCGAGATCAATCACAGTGAGGGGGAAAATTAAGAGAGCAAACACTGAAGCAGCTCAATAAATATTCCCATATATATAGCAAAGATGTGTTTTCCAGTGTATGTTTAAAATACAGTATGTTTAAAAAGTATGTTTTAATAATATAGACTGATTTTTTATGAAGATAAAATAGGAATGCATATAGCACAAACAGTTTAATCACAAACGTTTAGTTACAACACAAACAACTCTTGGTTGACATCTCTAGTTGGACATCAATTTTGAAAACATATCCAGTACAAAGTCAAAATTGTTAAAATGATCTAATCCAAAATGATGGACAATTTACTGTCCAAAAGGAGTGTTTATGCAACTCTCGTCACAGCTTGTTCTAATGCAAACTGGTCAGCAAACAATTGCTATTGGGCTTTGCAGATAAGTAGCCCACTTTTCAATCAGCCTCCTCATTTTATTCATGAACAATCAGTTTGGTAAACTGAAAATGCCATTTATGGGTAAAATCAGGTCCTATTTGTCTGTTGCCTCATGTTATGTGATTTGATTACTGTGAGCTGTAATAAGTAAGAATGACAGAACAGCCACAATGGCAATAACATTAGCAAGGTAACAATATGAACAATTCATTGGTAATAGGAAAAAATCCAATAAGCACTTAGTTGTGCCTGTTGTCTCTATGAGATTTGCTGATGGAATTGTTCAAAGTAAAAGCCTTGTTTTAGTCACTCGTTCCTATGAAACAAAATATTTCAGATTTTTGTCCAATTTTAGCATCTAGATAACATAAGCCTTATGCTTATGATGATATAGGGCAGAAGAATGAAATAATCCTGAATATGACTGGGCACAGAATATAACTGATGAAACACCATGAAGCATGTGCCAATGAGTTATTGGACAAATCCTTAACCCCAGGAAAACAATGCAAAGCCAATCGTGGCTTTACATTGAAGCCTGGTCCTAAAAGTGAGCAGGAGGGAGCTGAGCTCTCCTCCTGCTTCTCTGGCATCAGGGCGCTGGTACATCATGATTCCTGGGTCGCCTCCCACCCGAGATGAGCATTTGTCTTTGGACAACATTACTGCCTAATTCAAACAACTGCTGTGACAACCCCACCAGTAAAATAATCTGGGGTTGGGCAAACTAATAAAAAATAATGAAAGAACAAATGTGTTTATTCAATGTCACCCCAACATTAGTGGTGAAAACATTGCACATACAGTAGGGTGCTGGAAAAATATTGTCATGAAGAGTGAATATATAAATCAAAACAGGTCTCTTCTGTTTACAGTAATGGGCGTGTTAAGAATATATGACTCTGTTTGCAAAGGGATTATTACCAAAAATGGTTTCATGGACCTAAGTGAAAATCTCATCGTTACATTTTTAATTATCCTACAAAAGCAAAAAAAGAAAAAGGAAACAAATACACTTTTTGTTATTTATCATTTTTTTATTTTTGCTGTGTTGTGTGTTAAAGGAATAATGCTCACAAAAATCTCATTATTTCCTCCGTGACTCTCCATTACAATATGTCAATTTCAACTACAGTGTATCAATTTAGCTCTTTGTGAATCACAAAAAAAACAATTTTTTTCTATTAAGTGGTGACTGGGAATATCAGTCCCCTTTCCTTTCTGTTTAAAATCTTTACAAATATCTTTTAAAAGTAATTTTGCTATGTAATGTTTTGCAATACTAACAACTGAATAAAATGATGTTCATTTTTACATAAAAACAAAATACTGAATCTATAAAGCAAATTGAATTATGCAAACACTATAGTCTTTTGTGTATTCCACTGTGAAAATTAACTTCAGAATTAAATGAAATGTTTCTGAGTTTAATTAAAATGAATATCCCTTTCCTGAAGTTGCAGTTTGCTGGCTAAGTGTCCTTGTGTCCATTAGACTCTGATTAGTTGATGCATCTAATAAGCAATCCCTTCCACTTGCTGCAGAAATTATGAAGTAAATGGTGCATAAGCAGAGGAAAATGTGAAAGCCATAAAGTCTTTCTTTTCTTTCAACCACAACCATTTATGAGTGTGAGCGTGCATGTGTGTCACTACTAACTATCAAGACACACAGCAAGATGATGCCTAGTGCTTGAATGTCTGTATGGTAGAAAATGAAAAAAAGCATTGTCCACATGTAATAAAAACAAGTTAAGAGGATAGCAATTTTTTTAAATTAGACTCTTCTGGAAATGTATTTATTTTAGGATGTCCAATATTCCAGTATTTTCTACTTCACTTCAGAGTTGATGCCTTTGAAAAGCAAGGTTGTTGACAAGTAACATGAATGACAGGTGCTTACAACTGATATCTACCCTATACGATTTTTTCATGGCCATGTAGTAGGGAGTAATTATGAAGTCATGGAATAAGAATGTAATCCTTAAAATATGTAATAAGCCGTATTTAATTCAAGTATCTGGTTTCAATCTTTTTTTGACTTGTCAGCTGATCGATATATTTTGGGGGAAATACTTTAATTCAAAATATTTTATTTGATTGAAATTATACTGGAGATACCACACGGTTTATTCCTGACAGCTAAATATTTAGTAATCTCATACCTTTATGCAGTATTTTTATTTATGTGGGCTGTGCTCATAATATAAATGATAATTATAACAATAATAAATATTTAAGAAGGGGATCATCATATTTTTTCCTGTTACAATTGTCCTAACTTTCTTAGTAGCACTCTGACTTCTTGCAGATGTATTATAAATCTAGACATTCTCAATAAAAGGTCATTAATACATTTGGAACCTTTACACATATTACACAGTATGCAGCACATGACAGTCACTTTAAAATGTAAAGAAATTAACTTGCACCAGGAGATGGCAGCACAGTTTAGATTTTAGACCTCTACAAACACAAACGGTCTATTTCCACTTCTTGAAAGTTTGTATAGCTCATTTAATCCTAGACCCATGCAGACCAGCACTGACCGAGTGAGCATGCATCCTTCTTTAAAATGTTTCAAAACATGTAATTTATAGGATTTCTGGTTTTACGCATTAATCTGTTTCTCTAACCTCCCACATTCAAGAAACCTTGTCTGCTTTTCTCATTGCTGGACCAAATGGCAGTTGTTGGCCTTCTTTGGGTGGGAACAACTTTAGATTTCTGCCCGCAAATTTTTATTATTGCTGTTGTCCCAAATCATCTTATATTTAACAGCTTGCAATGTAGTACTATAAACTAAACTGAAGTGGCTATTACAGGAGAGAGGAAACATCTTTAAGTTAGTTAATAGGATTTTCCCCTTTTAAATCTGATGTTTTTATTACAGCTGCCCTCTTTATTCAGTTATTTATTGATGTTTCAAAATGCTAAACTATTTCCAGTGGCATAGAAGAGGATGTTTTCCAAACATTGAGATCTTTCTCAATGTGTGTATAGTACTTCATTTCACAGGGTTTCTAATTCTAAGTTCCAGAGAGAGGTTGGTAAATCAAAGTGGTGGCATGTCATATTGTAAAAAAATACAAAGATTATGAATGAACATTAAGGAAAAAATTAAATGCTAAACAAAATATGATTCCCATTCTAAACACACCAAAGGCACCTCATAAAAATTCCTGACTACTTGACTGCTGTGACAAAAGATGTAATTATGTTTGTAAGCGCAATAACTTGGCCTTTTTTTGCATAAAAATACACATCAGCTATTATTGCCCCAAGGTGGCTGTCAGGTTTTTCTTACATTATTTGATGGAAATAAAGCTGCGAAAACATGCGTGCACAACCACAGCGATACACATGGCAAAACAATATTCAGACCGCATTCACAGAATGATGTCTTAAGCAGATCAAAAAGGCCTACTATAGCAGCATCATTTATTGGTTGAAGACCTTTGTGAGGCCGCATATATCCAGACACTCTTTCTATTTTCACGCCGGTCTGGAGAGTATCTTTAAATGTCAGAGTCTGATTAATGCCACGCAGTAGAGCTGAATTAACCTATCTGGCTATGTTCAGGATTAGCAGTCGATTCATTCATCACCTGGCAAATTAGTACCTCGCAGCTGTTATCTTTCAGGGAGGTCTCCATGCCCGTTTTCCATCCTCATCATTCTGACTAAGGCCTGACAGTCCGGTTCAACCTTTTCCCGTGATCTTTTGGGTGTCTTCAGACAAGACCAATGAGACACCTTACTCATGTTATGAAGAAATATTTATTATATTGTCATATTATACAGAAAAAATACATGATTTATTATATTTAGTCCAATATATTGCTATGCAGAAAAGGCATACAGTTTTGTCCTGTGGCATTTCAAATGATGACATGGGTTTAAAAAATGGCATTTGATATGGGTTGACAAGGCCTGCCCACACACTCTAGATTAGCCAGAGAGGGCGAAAGGCAAACGCTGGCCTTCATCAAAGAAAAAAAAAGAACATAATTATGTACTTTAAGCTGTTCTCTCTTGATACTGTCCAGGAAGTGCTTCTGGTGACTTGAGAAATTCTTGCATGAGCTTTCCCAGAGGAACTCAATGTGCACTACCCCGGCTCAGTGGCATAACCACTAAAATGTCTCACCATTGTGACTACTGTAAAATTCTGGGCTCTCGGAATGTATATTGCTCTGAGCCCCTTACCTCTTAAATAATTGAAATGGGAAATTGTTTTGGGGCTCCCTGTCCCTGTGGGCCTCTGAAATCTTTTCCACCTTAACACCATGGAGCTATAGCCCTGCTCACAAATAGACCTATAACCATCATTTGGATCTAAAGTGTCTTTGTGATAAATATTTGGGTATGGGTGGTAGTGACCTATCATATAAATTAGGATTTATTAAATAATCCTTAACGATTACAGTTAATATATAGTAAATAGCACCAATGATTTTATCAGCAGCATCCAACGTCACATTTACATACACAGGTAAAAGATCAAATATCATTTTATTTTACATTCATTATTACTTTGAATGATCTTCCACATTTTTTTTCAAGTTCAGTGCAGTTTGGTCAGCCTCATCCCTCACAACATTTATTGCTAAAAAACAAACTTTCGGAGTACTTGACCAAAACATGGTGAATGCTCTTCCTTTAAAAAAACTCTTTCTTTAATCCTTTCTTGCATTGTTGAAACCGGTAACTTGTTATAGGCCTTCTTATGGCCTCCTTATGATGAATCACTTTGTTTTTGTCCTCACTCTTGTTAGTCACTTTGGATAAAATCCTAAATGCCTTAATGTTAATGTAAAATAACACTTGAAGTCACCGGAAATCAAAATACATTTAAAGGGATAGTTCACCCAAAAATGAAAATTATGTCATGAATTACTCTCTAGTTGTTCCAAACCTAATTTCTTTGTTTGGTTGAACAGAGAAGGATATTTGGACGAATGCTTGTAACCAAACAGTTCTTGGGTCCCCACTGACTACCATAGGAAACATATTTTTTTAAGTACTGAACCTAAGCCATTATAAATATTTTTTATTATAATGAATCGTGAATCGCCGAATCAAAAGGGGATTTTACATTACAACATACATTTACATTTTAATTTCTTAGCTGTTAGAAACCCAGACGACCCACAAACAGTACAACAAAATTGAGTGCATTCAGGGCATTTTCCAAACGGAAGTGAGCATCACTATGCAGTACTCCCTTCGAAGGGCTGAGCCCTTGAAGTGAACGGTATGAAGGGTGTAGGGCATTACTTGCTCCTCTTGTATGCGTTTAGAACTCCCTTCACAAAGGGAATGACTTGCCAAATGCTACCTTGACAACGCCGCACGTACATTCTGAATCTAGCGCTCGTTTGTTGAAAATAAACAACATTTTTAATAATTCTTGTTGAATATGGAGTAATTATGGCTTATTTCACTTTGTTTTTTCACTCCACTTGGTATTAATAAAGGAAGTACAGTATAAAGGCAACCAATAAACAAGTAGCTATTTTAAACATACTTTCCTATAAACTAAATGATCTTATACTATATTTTAACCATCTTTAATCATATTTATCACTGACAAAACAGAGTAAAACAAATACAAACTAAATTATTGTACTTACATTTGTAGTTAACATCAAAATCCCACACCATATTTACTTCAAAATTCATCACGAGAAATTGTAATCCAAGATCACGTGATCATAAACGGAACTCACTTGAAGTGACCATGGCATGTACCCTTCACTAACAGCCTTTTGAAAAGGCCCTTTGCGAAGGGATTCAGGTGTTCACTTTTGTTTGGACCGCCCCTACAAATGACCGAAGTTGCCTGCTTTCTGCGGGACCTAAGTGTAGAAAAAATATTTTTGTACTGTGGCGGCCACCATCGCGCTTCGAAAGGGAGGGGTGAGCGGAGGACTGAGAGATTGTTTGCAGTTCTCAAACTCACCGCTAGTGGCCGCTAAAAATCCCACACCATGGCTTTAACTATGCATGTTACAGATAGACACTACTCTTGCATCAAGATACTGTGACACCAGTTGCTCACGCTAATGTGCCAGAAACATATACAGTTTATGTAGAACTGTTGATATATTCATGTTGCTTACACACAGTCTGTAGTTAAATTGCATTCTTTCTTGAAAACTATGTACACATGAAGTTTACGAAGACATTTATCATCCAATCTCGAAAGCTTAGCCTATGGCTCACCAGGAGAAAAACATTTAAACAAATATATGAAAATCACACAATTGCTCATTGAAAAATATAATAAAAGAAAGGCGAATAAAATGCCACAGAGGAAAGAGATTATTAATAACATTGAATTAATTAATCAATACCTTATTTAACCACATACAGCACAGGTGCAAATTTTCACCTATTTTAACAACAACAACAGAAAAACTCTCAACTTAAAACTAAAAAATCTACTAAACTGACTAAACTGTAGCAGTCTAGTTGCATTTCACATAACTTATAAAATAAAGTTGAAATCAGTTAAATTTTTTAGATAAGTTAAAGTAATGGTAAAAGGTGCTAACATGATGTTCATCATGTTACCCATTCCTAAATAAAATATGTTTTTATGCAATAGAATATGCAATAGAAAATGCTTGATTTAAACTAATTTGTGGTAACTCATTTTCTATTTTTGAGGCAAGACACAGATTATGATGACATCTTACCAGAAAAAACTGAAAATACAGACAGAAAAGAAAATAACAGAGGGAAGTAGCTAACACATCTTACAAATATGTCAAATTCCTTTGTGAGGGGACTATTGTACAGTATGACACAAAAACAAAACATCAAGGTTTCTCATTCAGCTGGTGCAGGTGAAGGGAAATACAGTTACAGCATGTCAGCCTGATCTCACTGTTTATACGTAGGTATTTGTCCGTTACGTTTACAAGCACAAAACGTAAATTTTTGTACGTTTTTATTGATGCTGAAATGTTAAATTTAGACATATTACAATGTATAAAAAGTAAAAACTGCTACGTACGTTTTTAGCTCGTATCTCATTAAGATATTTGTATCAGTACGTTTCCATAATTGTATCGATAAGCGATGTATATGTTTAGACCCCTTAACCTACCCCCAAACCTAAACCTACCCATTTAATAGCTAAAATAAAAAAGACATAAAATGTAATAGACCGAAATATGCAAGAAAATTATGATTTTAGTAACAATATACCATTCAAAAAATATTTTATAGTTGCAAATCCTCCTCCTACCTCTAAAGCTAACCATAACTATTTCTTAAAAATATGTAAGAAAACCATGACAGACAGATAAGTGCAATCACAATAATTATTTTGTTTCAAAAATACCAAAAGTAGTCCAAGTGTCAATGCGTTGCAGTCGCAGTCCTCTCTGGTGGAATACAACAGTTTTGTGTGAGGAACAGAGCAGAATTTAAGTTGTTAATTGCCGAAAATATCCAGAAAGCACGCATTGTCCTACAAACACACCTCACCAGAAACACTGCATGTCGCAATCTGTGACGAGGCAGGCGAGAGCCAATGAGCGTTCGATTTTCCTGTCGTAAAACCTGTCGTAAAGCTTCTTGGTGGCGCCGGCGACAACTTTTGAATTTTTTTTTATTGATGCTTAATTGACAACAACAGATACAAGAGACAAATACAAAAAATAACAATAATAACAACAACAACATAGCATAAAAGAGAAAAAGATAATGAAAACTATATACAAAAGGGTATTCAGACTAACAAACAATATTGTATACATACAACATAAATAAATAATAATAAAAGGTCTATGGAAAATTGAAATTCAAGGCTTTACAATAGTCCACCGTTCTCTTAGCTTTAGTGTTCCTTACACCCTTCAATGTTTCAAAATATTGACAGAGCTCAATTTAAAATGTGTAAAGTTTGGTGTCTTTTTTGACCATAGACATTTGTGAATATGAAACTTGCCTAAAATAATAAATAGATTAAGCAAAAAACAACTTTTGAATTTTGTAACGGGTGTGTTAATGCCAGTGTCATGATGAAGAAAGAAGATCACCAAATAAAGGCTTGGATTTGGTTCTGTTGGTTCTGTTCCTATTCTGAAGATATCGATTGCATCTGACGAATAAAATTGATTCCTTTTGTAATTATTTTGCGTTTTTGGTGTATTTTATGGGTCTATTGTTAGTCACAGAAAATGCCTTTATATGGCAAACAAAGCAAACATTACATGGTAAGTAATGGTTAAACATTTTAAGAGTTTAAAGTCTTGTTTCTTCTAAACGAGTTGGCCGCAGAAATCACACAGAGCCGAAATCATTTCATAATAACTAAACGAGTAAACTTTAATAAACGCAATTGAAAACATAATGCCATTGATATGAGAAATAAATGCAATATAATAAAATACATGTTAATGCCGTGATTACGATATGCATAAGGATTCATTCGCAAGTCTGTAAAGTTGTTCATATGTATATAATTAACGTTTTATGTGTTGTCAATACGTCAGTATTGTGCGTTTAGATGCTGTAAATATGTCAGTATTTTGCGTTTTAGTGTTTGTGCAAACGTAAGTAAATGTACGTTTTGTAGAACCACATTTTACGTAAAATACGAATTCTCACATTTTTCCTTTTGAAATATCAAAACAGAATGATGAATAATTCTGAATGAAAATTGTATTGTTCTTATAAGGGCCATGTAATGCTTGCCAGCATCGCTGACAAACATTTAAAAAGAATTTGGGAAGATTTCAAAAGCCATCTTTATAGAGTAAAAAGTAAACATTATATACGCATGATTATTGGTATATTTCTACACTTAACGTTTATGTTTATATTGACACACATTCATATCGCAACAAGCCTGAATTCTGAAATCAAATACATGTTAAATGCTTATCATTGTATGATACAAAAAATAAATGACTCAATAGAGTTCTTTATTACATCAAATTATTTCCATCAGAAAATTCTTCACTACAGGGATGTCAAACTTGTTTAGCAATAACAAATACTGTTAAAACAAAGTAAATTATGGACACAATCTCATGTGTTGAGTATAAACCAGACAGTTTGAAATTCGTTCAATATGTTAAAAAATGAATTTGATTGTTTTCTGAGAAAGGACTGGGGTCTTCTAAATCTCATGCAGAAGTGATTAAGAACATATTTAGCACTAAAAGCATCATGCAAAGAAAGTTTGTTTACGCATAATTGAATGGCTTAATTGTTTGTTAAAAGTATGTAATTTGCTAAATATACCACAAATGAAATAACATTAAGACGTTTTGAAAAGATCTATGGTGAAATCTTGGGCCCATGTGTGCGGATGCACTTTATTATAATACTGTATAACACATTTGATGCTAGCCTTACTAGAGCTTACACACACTGCGCACTCACACTAAAAGTAGGATTTCTACTGGTTCTTTTGGCTGAAGTATTGTTCAAACATCTAAGATGGAAGAAGGAAACTATAAAGGCTCTCACCCTCATATCTTTGGTCATACATTCCTACATAATACCAGCCAGCTGCTTTTCAACATTGACTCTTTTGAAACACAATTCATGTATTTATGGACCTACATTGTGTAAACAGGAATTAACAAACAGACTTGCAGCGATTCATTCATCTCCAGTCAGGTGGTAAGAGCCAGAGCACAGGGATTTAAATCAGCAGGAACACGCTGTGTAGCAGTCCTTCAAACAGAATGAAGCAGATGCTGTTTGTGTAAATTGTGCCTTGTCTTTATATGCTCTTCCTCTAATTCCAGTGCCAGTCATTGTATATCTGACATCATCGTGGGTTTACGTCAGTCTGTGGCATCTACGGAATTCTTATTCGTGCCATTTCCTAAACAGAGAGAATAGAGATTCATGCCACCCTGTGATGTGCTATTGTGACTTCTTTCACAAGTATTTGTTTTTCTGGCCCATGCACATTTCACTTATTATTGTTATTTACCAGCATAGGTTTATTTACAACCCAACAGTTGAGTTCTTCTCAGCATTTTTCAGAGTGTACATCTTTAAAACTCCACTCATGTTTTTAGATCTGCTCACAGTGACTTGTTGTACACATCTTTGAAAAGGCTTTGAATTCACACACATGCCACTTTCAAAACTCTCCCGTCTAGCATTGTTGTGCGTCCAATCCAGCACACACCCATCTCCTGAAACACAACCTATAATGGGATTCTCAGCGGCTCCTGCCTCTCCCTTTAGAAAGGTCATAAGTCATGTAGAATTTCTATAGCAGGAAAAGTGCATGATGGGCACACTGATGTAATATACGGTGTGAACGGGTCGCAGTGGCATGAAGACTATCTGACAATCTTCAGACCAGGGCAATTGACACCGTTTCCTTCCCTCCTCTGAGGATATTGGCCATCCTTGAAAGAGTTTCGAAACCACTCGGTATTGTCTAGGTATCTAGGAGACAAGCCGACAACAAACTTTATTTAAACTCCTAAAATAACAAAACTGCAATTACAAAATAGAACTTTGGTTGCAATGGTGTTTGGAAGCATGTCAAGGTCATGATAAACCTCAAAAGGAAAAAAAGATTTTCATTTCACCTTAGAGGCTGGTTTTAATCTTAGTGCATACTCGCAATGCTATGCAAGCAGACTTTGATTGGACTGAAACGTAAATTGATGTTGACATTTAAGATTATCATGGGCAGTCTGGCTCGGGCTATATTTAAAAAAATAAAGCTCTGTCCTCATGTTTCTTTTTTCTTCCACAGAAGAGTGGCATGTTCACAATAAAACCCCTAACTTATTTGATGAATATGTGGTTCAGAAATGATCGTCCCCTCTAGAGCTCCACGTGAAATCATAACCCTGCTTTTGGTTAGAATGGCATTAGACAACATTACTTATTTACTTTGACAACATAACAAAAGACGTACCAAAGGCCTTACAGAATGCAAACCCATCTGCATCCTTTAAGGTCACTGGTAACCGATGTTTTTTGTACTATTCTAGCAGGCGTACACAGCGTTTCACATAATGTACTTATCAAGTCTGCCAAGAAACATGAGGAAATGGATAGGTCAATGCTGCTTATAGCTTTCAGACCTACAAAATGTGAACTAAGTAAAAGCAATGCTGAGGTGGTCTGCATTGACTCTGAGTCAATGTGGTTTCATTATGCCATAGGGACTCCCAGATGGAGCTCGGTTGTGAAAATGTGTTACAACCTCACCAGTCTTGAAGAAAGCGGTCTCCAAGGCTGGTGAGGTTGAAAGTGTGAAAAACTTTTGTGTGTGCCAAATTTAGACATTCATGAACTACATCTGGAGTGTGCAAATCACATTTACATGTTGTAGTAGCCCAGCCTGAAACGATCCATTTATAGATCCTATTCTCCAAGTTTTAACAACCCTTCTAGACTTTATTTGTCAAAGCTGGTATTGCTAAACACCTAAGAGGAGAAGAATTGTAAATCTCTCTTTGTTTATGGAAGTGACACATGAGAGGTCTTCAAATAAGCAAAATCACACTGAACGGACAGAACAGACTATCTAATAAATCTAATCTAATAATTCCCAGAGGACACAAAACAGATCCAGAAGTAAAGATGAAACAGTTTCTTTTAAATAAAACTGTGTTTATGGTTTGAAGAACGCTCACTTGTTAAAAACAGTGCGTGCAACTGGTCTTATTTAAATTTTGTTCCAAGTAGCACACATAGTAGAGGACTGAAGAATGTGCTGAAAAACACTGATGGTTGGGAACAGATGGAAATCATCAGATGGATTTAGAAACAATAGATCATATTCATTATGGCTCCAGATGACTCTAGTGTCCTAATGTCTTTGAGTTTAGTTTGATCTATAAAATGGCATAAAATACTGTCATTGTAAAAACTGAAGTCTGTTACTTATTGGTTTATTCACAAGAATTATATATTTGCAGCGCTCACAGTCAGAATGGATTGTGTCACATCTTTTGCTCAATGGCACAAAAAAGTATTCATATTATGAATTATTGCTATCTTTTGATGTAGGCTAATATACTGTACATGTAAATTGTGACATCTTAAATTAAAGGGCTAGTACACCCCGGAATAAAAAATATACTTAATTTATTCAACCTAAACTTGCTAAAAACCTGTATGACTCTTTCTTCTGTGGAACCCACAAAAAATATATTTTGAGAAATGTCTCTGCGGTTTTGTGTCCATACAATAGAAGTCAATGGGGCCCCAATTTTGTTTGGTTGCTGGCATTATTTAAAATATCTTCTTTTGTGTTCTGCAGAAGAAAGTAATTTATACAGGTTTGGAATGACATGAGGGTGAGTAAATGATGACAGAATTTTCATTTTTGGATCACTGTAAGGCATAAATTAGCTTTTACTGCATACAGTATATGTGTGTTGTTGGACGTATAACACAAGACACATGTTCAATGTAATGTTTGCAGTATACCTGGAGTCACAAAGTATAATGATTCATGGAGAACAAAGGACAAATAGACATAAACTGTGGCAGTGCCTGACGGAGACATTGCTCAGTCTGTTCTGTTTGTATTTATAAGAGGCTGTGGTTTGTGTTGACTAAATACTTTGTGAATAAAACAATCAACAGGCATGTCTTTTGTCATTTAGTTTGAACACTATGCAGTTCACCCAAAGCATTTCTTTTACTACAAACTGAAATGATGTTGCATTTAACAACATATTCTACATCACTGCATAATTTTTAAGGCTTATTTGTTTTATATTATCACATAAACTACGGCTGTAGGGTGAATCTCCTGAGACGAAACACACTAAGGGGAATATAAAGTGGATAGAGTGTCTTTAAATAAAATCTTATTTTGAACTTATAATAAATGAATATGAAATAAAAACAACAAGAGAACTGTCCTCAGATCATTATTCTAAATAAAAAAATTATTTTCTCACATCTTGTTATTGCATACCGTCTTTGCTCATGAACGTGCAAATTAAAAAGTTAAACTTTAAACATTCAACTGCAGCCAAGGGACATAAACATGACTGTAAAAATAAGTCAACACCAAAATGAGACTTGAACTACCGTTGTATGAAATTTGATCAATTTGAAATTTACTTCCCCTCTGATTGTCAAACTATTGTGTGACAGGTTGAACTGGTCACAGATATTTCTGACCATTCTCTTTATTTTGACTGTAATCTGATTATTTGATTGGATAGCTTTAGACCAGCAGCGTAATATTGGGAATAATTTGGTTTCTTGCATTTATTCATGGCTTTCATTTTCCTTAAATGAGTAGTATTTATGCATTCAAAATTGACGAGTCAAAACCCGTCGAATTACATAGAAAACAGGGAAAAACTGTAATTTTACATGAAAATATTTATTTTACGGTATATTTCTGGCACCCCAGCTGCCAGAAAATGTTAGTTTTTGACGGGATTTTTTAGTCTATTTTTATGATAAACAGAGAAAACGATTATGATAAAAAAATATGATCAAAACCAGTCAAATTACAGAAAAAAACTGAAAATTTACAAGAAAAACTGAAAAAACAATTGAATTTTACAGGAAAAATCCCAGCTGCCAGAAAATGTCCTTTTTTTACAGGACAGTGTTTGCTACAGATGGAAAAGCTATCCAATAGTGATAACATGAAGTGTAGACATCAGGACAGAAAGCATGAGATGGATGGTCTTTATGAGAAGCTTGATTCCATACAGGGCGTATGTTGTCTGCTGACTGTTTCTCCTCGGACGTACATGGGAGGCTTTAGTTGTTGAAAGGAAAACACCCTCCCAACTTGCCAATATCCACATCCTCTCTTTCTTGGCCTTTCAATTAATTTTTCATAATCACCTAATGGCTTCCTTTTCCCACAAGCTAAAAAAACAGACCCATCAGGGCACATCGGCGCTTATTCTGGCCTCTCCTTTCAGTGGGACCTCGGTGGAATTCGCAAAAAAGATTCATTTGGCTGCCGTTTAGAGCAGACAGTTCATTTCTCAGCTGCCGTCGGCTTCTGGAGAACAACATTTAGACCTCTGATGCCGTAGACCCCATTTTAAAACCTGTGTGGGATGAAGCGTCAGGGTCGACGTGTGATTGATTGATCCGCTGAAAGGCGGCGATGTGGGAAATGGGGCAGCGTCTTCCTCGCTCCTTCGAGATCTGCTCCAGGAGTGGGTGTAATTTAGAGGAAGTCTTAATCTTACTTTCCAGAGAAGTGGTTGGGGGGGTTACCTCACGGTTGATGTTTTCATTGTGGTGGTGCACGGATTCAGGCCAGGAGGAAAATGTTGGAGAGGGTCAACAACCTGATCAGAAGGTCAGGAAGAGGGTGAGGTCTGTTTTCCAGAGGGTGAGAGAGACTGCTAAAGAAAGCTTTGTATCCTGTAGGTCAGGTTGACCAGGTCTATTGCTCTTGTGCGTTGAAGTTATAAATTTTATGACTCTGTGTGTTTTCTTTGGCACTGCTTGGAACCATGATTGTCA
This sequence comes from Triplophysa rosa, assembly GCF_024868665.1. Taxonomy (NCBI): domain Eukaryota; kingdom Metazoa; phylum Chordata; class Actinopteri; order Cypriniformes; family Nemacheilidae; genus Triplophysa; species Triplophysa rosa. The sequence continues at coordinate 22,019,592 of NC_079893.1, read as the reverse complement.
TGTATAGACAATCCATAGCTGTTTCACAGGACTACACACATACTAAAGCATTGAAGACAAGCCTCCTCTACAGAATTTTGAGTGACACCAGGACAACCGTGAGTCTCAGCGCTGCCACATTTATAAAAGAAGTAGAGGCCAAAAGAGTGACCCCCCTCAGGAACTTATTCTGAACTTTCCATGATTTATGGCCCCTGAGAGAAGCGAGTCTGTTTCCCGGGCCAATCATCTTCTGCCTCCATATGCTCTTACGTCTGTTAGCGACAGTGAGGAGTCATTCCATGTCTCAATTTGTGAAGTGTGTATATATACACAAGCACATAATATACGAGATCTTTCTCAATTACCCTTTCAGACACATATTTCAGCCCCCACAATGAATTCGGAAACCTAAGCCATCAAACTGAATGTTTTGGAATTAGTTTCTTTACAATATATACTATTTTATGGGCTTGACATGAAACAAAAATATTGAAATGTTTTCTTTTTACAGAGCTTCGAAATGATCAAGGGAATTTTACATTTTACAGTAATAATGAATAATGTAATGTAAGATAGCACAGACACAATTTTTAGTCAAAACTATTTTATTAAATACAAAAGAAGATGAAAACATTAGGTTTAAAATATAGCCTATGTGTGACCCTGTCTGTGAAAACCCAGTTTAAAGGGATAGTTAATCCGAAAATGAATATTCTGTCATCATTTATTGACCCTCATCTCATTCCAAACCTGTGTTATATTTTTAAGAACGCTGGTAACCAAACAACATTGGACCCCATTGACTTTCCCTGTATGGACACAAACCATTTCTCAAAAGATGAGACATTTCTCAAAATATCTTCTTTTGTGTTCAACAGACGAAAAATCATACAGGTTTTTGAATGACACAAAGGGTAAATGATGACACAATTTTTGGGGGGGATTATCCCTTAAAGTGGTAGTTCACCCAAAAATGAAAATTGTGTAATTTACTCACCCTCTTGTCATTTCAAACCTGTGTCATTATTCTGAAGAACACAAAAGATATTTTGAAGAAAGTTTGTAACCAAAGCACTAGCCCCCATTCACTTCTATTGTATGGACACAAACCAATGCAAGTCGATGGGGGCAAGTTAACAACATTCTTCAAAATATCTTCTTTTATGTTCTGCAGAAGAAAGAGAGTCTGTTTGAAATGACAAGAGGGTGAGTAAATGATGACAGAATTTTCATTTTTGGGTGAACTATCCCTTTAATTGTCCTATAGGCCATTGTACATAAATTCTGTCAGCTGGTTTTGCGTAAGTGCTTCAAAACATGCATGGCAGACATACGTGCACAGCCAGGAAGTTCGAGCGTGGACCTGAGGACAAAACCCTTTGAGTGGATTGCCAAGTCCCTCTGTAATGCCACGAAGAGATTCCACAATTACAAAACTATAAATAAACTCACGTGGCATCCCCCCTAAGGTACATGAAAACAAATGCAAGTTTGTTGGTTTAATGCAAAGATAATGTGCATTAAGAAAATAATATCCGAAGTGAATTTTGTAGTTTTTGAACCCAATGCAGATTAAAATCCATCAGAACTGAGTTAAGATACATGTCATCCAGTTTGTGAACCGAATAGTCTCCCAGATGATTTTGGTTGCAATGCTGGCATTGGAGCAGGCACCTAACTGATGCCAGGTGTATGATACTGGACCCCACTCAGCTGAATAATACAAGCAGACATTATAGTTTTATAGACTTCATTTATTTGATCACATGTGGCTGAAGTTTTCAGGACCACACACAGCATAACAGAGCAGCCTAATATATTTCTGCTTATTGACATTTGTTGACTACCACAGTTTTTTTAATATATAATAATTATCATCTTTGTGCTGCATTTCAGTGGTCACATATTTTTGTTTGTTCTGTACACCTGTGTGACTTTCTTTCTACTGCATAATACAAAAGATATTTTGAAGAATGTTTGTAACCAAACAAAATTGCCCTCCATAGACTTCCATTACATGGCATTTCTCAAAATATCCAACATATTCAAGTCATATAGGTTTGGAATGACAGGAGAATTTTCATTTCCGGTGAACTATCCCTGTAAGAAATGTCCAAAACTCGCCAGGTTAACACAATAAACCACTCATTTACTGTCTGTGCTTGTTTTAGTTTCAATTTCATTGGAATACACCAAAACAAGCACCAAACACAAATCCAAAGTTGATGTTGAAATGTAAACCTCATCTTCATTTAGTGCTGTGAAAAAAGCCAAGTCAAATCAGGCCAGACATGAAAATATGAATATTTTAGAATACCTTCTAAAATATTCACATCCACTCACCAGGTGGCTGTTTTTAGTTATTTCACGGTGAGTCCGCACGTGTTATTTTTATCAGGTCTCTCTTGGGATTGTGCGGCGGATGCAGATGGCTTTGGTACAATCTGCTGCAAACCAGGCTACAGGGAAAGCCTACTTTCAGCTGGAAACAGATAAACGCTGCACAGTTTTAATGTATAACATCTATGCATGTCTAAGTATATGCAATGCTGGGGGTGGGGGGTAATGTAATCCAGATGCAAAGTGATGCGACCTTAGATCTGAACTTCCCTGGAGAAACAGAGAAGCGGAGATGTGTGTGTGTGTGTGTGTGTTGGTTGGGGTTAAAACACAAAGAAACGAGGCAACCTGCTGTAGGAATAATCTAGAAAACAAAAGACGTGCTGGATTAGAGTCGAGTACATTTCTGAAATATTCCATCCAGTGATTGAAGATTATGGGAGATTACAATATGAAGATTAAGAGCTACAGGGGGTTGCTCTGGAATGAGAAACAGTGAAAAATCACACGCACATATTTGGCAGACACAGAAGCAAGACCGGGATGGAGGCAGAGGTAATTTATTATATTTACAGTGTCATGGGTGGATATGAGGTGGATCTGGGCCAATCGCATTACTTGTATTTAAACATCCATTCTGAGTTCTCGGCCACTCACTGACACGCTTGTTGACTACATTGCACACTACATACAAGACCAGGCCATAATGTCCAAAAAGGCCACTGATCTCCAAACTTAAAAGCCATTCTGCACACCAACATCACACTTTCTACTGCATCTATTAAAAGAGGCAGTCTGGATTCGATTGTAGGCTGGGAATCCGTCCAAATGCACAGCACATAATTTATGGAAGTGCATACATGTAGCACCCGTTTTTAGTTGTTATTGGTCCATATCCAGACTTTAAAATCATTTGTCCTCTTAAAATCACACAGTTTCTCCATGTTCCACTGGAATGCACTGCTGCAGAGTCCTGGTGTCCTCGATTGTCAACAAGCAACGTTTCCAGCGAAAAAAGACAAGTCGTGCATATTACCACCAGCTTGAATTGTCTGATAAAATTGAATCAGGATAGGTGCATATATTTGGTAGTCAAAACTGAATACATTTGAAACGTGTGCAGTATTATTTCAATAAGATAGTCTAGCTTATAAATAAGTTAACAATATATAATACAACTTTATATTTTATTTTACGGGACTCGACATGATACAAAAATATCGATCACAGTGTTTTTCTTTGCAGAGATCTGTAATTGCTATGAATAAGGGCGTTTCAAAATGTTTCATGGCAATAAATTATATAGTCAAAATCTGACAAATAACGAATAGACATTTAAAACGACGAGAAGAACATGGCTCCAGCCTTTAGACATCTCTATTGGTCCTGCATTCCATGTTTGATATCTGGACATTTCTTGTGTCCCACTGACGAATCCCTACTCCGTGCTAGTCCACGTGACTGGCACATGTGAGTCAGATAAGCAGCAGCCGAATATTAGCACTGCTCCACATGCCAGCATCTCCGTTGGCATTCAGCGCCTCAACCTACCCCGTTGCCCGTCTTTACTCCAGTCTCCCCCAGTATGTGGGTATACAGTGACACAGTTCCTCGCTGAAATACTCGTTCTCCTTACATCTCCGTTTCCTGGGATCCACAGTACATGGTGCTCTGGAGCAACTAACAACAACAGAAAAAATGTAAACATTAACATATAAAGGTGCCATTTTGGAGGATCTATTGACAGAAATGCAATATAATATACATATAATACATATATATTATATAATTTAGAGGTGTATAAAGACCTGACATAATGAAGCGTTATGTTTTAATTACCTTAGAATGAACCTTAAAATTTCTATCTGCATACACCCTACATGGAATTTGCCATGTTGTTTCTACAGTAGCCCTAAATGGACAAACTGCTCTACAGAGCGTATTTCGTAAATACGTTATCTCCTTCGGCAAAAAGGCGAAAACATGGCGACTGTTTTGTCGTCTGTCAGCCACCGTAGGGCTTTGAAAAGGAGTGGTTGAGTGAGCCGTTGGTTGCAATTCACAACCTCACCACTAGATGCCGCTAAGTTTCATACACTGGACTTTTACATTAGGTAGGGAAATTTCTATTTAAAAGAGCCATTTAAAGTGAAGTAAATGTTTAATTTCTATTCAATTCAAAGTCATTTCAACTTAATACTTTATATTTTGGCACGTGGTTGATGAACTTATAAAATAAGATGAAATTGCTAAAGATATTTTGATGAGTAAGTTGAAATAACTTGTAAAGCTAATTTGATTGTATACCTAAAAACCAAAGGCAGCAAAAATGTTTACAGCACACCCAAAATAGTGTTCATTTAAAAAAAAAACTTTATCAGCCCAATATACCATAAATCTTTGCAGAAGTAAATTTATAAATAAGTAGACTTATAATCTTAAATTTAACATTTTTATTTAAGCAAAAACATATTCGGTTAGGCTCGATTCACATTTCGCGCCTAAAACCACGCGCAAAACGCGAGAGGCGCTGCTTTCTCCTTTTTTACAAAGCGTTCGGGCAGTTGCGCACGCAGAGCGTCTGCCGTTGCTAAGCAACCATGGGCCACGATAGCCGTTGAGTCGAGGAGATATAAACAAAGGATATATGGATTATATGCACTGAAAATACCTTGCAATAACTCTGCTACTAGATTTAGTTATGCTGTGATCATCTGTGTCTCCATTTTCATTGACCTTGTCTATATTGGCTGGTTGAAACGCTTGCGCCTTTTTGAAAAGTTGAGATTTTTTCATCTCGATGCGGCGCCGACGCGCCTGAAAAAAAGAGCGCGTCGCCCCCTATTTCCGCGCGGGTGCCACGCGTCTACATTTAAAATAACGAATATGCGCGCGGAAAAGACGCGAAATGTGAATCCGGCCTTATACAATGCTGAAACATCAATTCTTTTGTCTGGTGGTCTTATTTTTCTGATGTTTGATTGCAAAAAATCTATGATCAATTTCTATATTTCATAAAATGCCACAAAATCTGTGGCCGCCTGGATCCATCTCGGGGGCCCCCAGTTTGAGAACTACTGGGTTAGGGGTTAGACAAGGTTAGAAAGTAAAAAGCCTAAAATATCATATTATAGAGTACTTTTTTTGGTAATCATCTGTGACGCGGTTTTAAAATATCCTTATCGCTAAGCCCTGTTTTTGGTCAAATTAATGTGGCAAATGATTTGATGAAATGAAATGTCAAACTGAGAAAAAACAACATTCATACATGACATCATGTTCTATAGAACAGAATTTGGCAGTTTGGTGAACAGTTGAATCTATTGTAATGAAATAATGAGCCCATAATTACACTTAATTCTGCTAATGACTCCACAGAAACGTTTGAGCAAGACATCTACGCCTCATTTGTTGGTTAACAGTGTGTACCAATGCATGTGTTCGTTTTGACACTTTCAGCTCGAAGCGACCACATAACATGTTATTCATCTCTACACATGGTTGACATATGTAATTAGACCTCAGCTAATCATTAAGGGTGTCACATTAGGTTTGAGGGGATTCAGAATGCATCAGAGCTCCAGATGTGTATGAAATACAAATACTGTTCCAATAGTCTCTAGCCTTGAGGAGTCAGACACCAGCTGTAAAACTCTGTGACGCACGGTGTACAAGTTAAAATATATATTAGTGGTTAGCAACAGCAGTGATGGTTATAATACACTTGCAAGACTTTTGGGTGTTTATTAAAGAAAGTTGCCATTTTTCTGTCAGTATATGAAATAGCCATAATCTCACATTGAAAAAACAAGCCGCTTTCTCACCTGCATGTGGCCGGTTGAAACCTCCTCCCTTTTAAGAAGCACTTGTTAGGGGTCTCTGTGCATTCGCACACACATTTGGTGCGGTTCAGGGGTTGACTCTTAGGGCACACCTTGGCACAGGTGCACTGGCAGGTGTCCTTGTTGAAGCTCTGCTGCGGCCCGCAGGAGGAGGGCTGCACTTTGCACACGCACTGACAGGTGTTCTTGTCCAGGTAGCGGTTTGGTCCACAGCCTGCTGTTCTCAGCTGCTTTCGACAGACACACTGACAGGTTTCTTCATCCAGCTCCTTGTTTGGCCCGCAGAAATCCTGCTCAAACGACTCTTCATAGGACAAGAAAAAGGGTTTTATTGCAACTTATTTTTACATTTGAGGGACTCTTTGGTCAGTGCTATGGAATGTTTGGCCGATTCGAAGAACGTTCCGCAAGAACGTTGTCCAGCATGCACAATTGTGAGATGTAACTGTTTAGCAATACAACATTTTTGCCTGGCATTCCTTACATTATGCTACCCCCAAAGGCCTAAACAGATGTTTTCTCTACAGCAGGCTAAAAACATTCAACTCGGTGACCATTCAACTATTTTGTCTGAAGTGGCCTTGACTGAAGAGAGGGCTAAAATTCCTGTCACAACTGTTTGTTTTTTAATGATTTAACTCATAGGGGTCACATTATGAATAATAGGACTTTATCCATGGAAAGAGTTTATAAACGGCTACATAAACATTTTGTTAACATGTTTTCGCTCTACTGTTGTGGTAATAACCTTGTAAAATGCACAAGATGTTGAATCCAGACACATTTGTAACTAAGCTGCTGTTACAATCAAGATATGTCAATAGTTACAAGGTATTTATGTTTTGCGGTTTAAAATGTCCAGTTTTAGATATTTTTGCATGGGAAACTGCTCAGTTACAGTAAATAAGAACTACACTGGGTTTCACTGGAAAGATACCATGCTGGTCTGGTTTGGTCAGTGTAACCACATTTAAATGCTTTTTCACAATAGAGAGGGATTTTTCGCAAATCTAATTGTCACTCTGGACTCATCCCACACATATATTCTCAAAATATATTCCCCTTAAGACATGAGGTTTTTCTCAATTATCATATTTGTGTTTTAAATGGGATGTACAGCAGTGTTTCATGCATTCTGACTTCTTTACAATGTTAAACGTGCTGTCTTCTCATGCTTAACATGGTCAACTTGTCAAAAAACGAGTTGGACATGGTATTTCTGTGCTAGGTACACTCCACCAGCGTTAGTATAGGTTTTGGAAAGTTTTTTTCGAACATGAAAATCCGTTTCGTAACAACTTTTTTTTGTCCCTTATTGGACAATTCTGCTGGAAAAGCATGCCCACGCGTCAACCAGCCAGAGCGAGAAGAAAGATCACGCCCACGCGTCAACCCGCTAGAATGAGAAGAAAGAGCACACCCACGCGTCAACCAAGGACAGCGGGGAGAAGGAGCATGCGCAAATTTACAGCATTACAGTAATACCGTAAATATTACAATAGTACACAGGTGTGTATGTGCAATACATGTCATGCGATTTGTTGAATTAATTAACATCATAAGAAACTAGATGTGCAATAATAAATATCATAATGTTATGTTTATAAAGCCCCCACATCCCCAACAGCAAAGAAAACTCTTCCCCTTAATAACTTATATTTATATGCTTAATAGAAAGCATATGAAATTAGACAACTGGAAACAAGTAAATCCAGAGGATTTAGAGCTCTGTTGACCCCCAAGATAATTCACTATTGGTGTAATATAAAGCTTTTCTGTCAAAGCACTATGCAAAGTAAAGAAATTAAAATTAATCAGAGTTTGTCTGCTTGAGCAAAAATGAATCACGGCTGCGTTTCATTCCCTAATCTCTACAGATGAACTGTGTGATAATCTTTTATTTCACTGTGGTATGACTGTTAAAGCATTGCGTTGTGCTGCTGCCACATATCATCCTCTCCCGATCAAGCTGTCTCTTTAAATCTAACACAGCGGACCGATATACGTAAGCAGTATGCATCTACACGGCTGATCTCACACATGCACTATATCTCTCTGTCTATTATGGGTTCAGCTGTCTGCTTCTCTTACGAATTGAGTTTAGTGTTACACATTAGCGTGATGGTTTTCTGACTGCATTGGATTCCTAAGTGCATACTCCACAGGCACTCATATCTACATCAGGTTTGACCTGTCACATCTGTTCGGTGAGAAGAAGACGAGTGCGTCACTCCTGCGAACCTGCATTACATCATCCTCCACTTGAGCTGGAACTCTGAGATTCAAGACCGGTTGGGAAGGCGAGAATGAGAAATTACTTTGTTTTAACCGAGTGCACTTTGCCGAGTGCCAATGTTTTTGTTTTTCTTGAAGGATTCTTGACCGATTGCCACGGTATTGCGAGGAGCTGTTATGGCAGCTTTCCCCTTTTGCAGAAACTTGTGGGTTTAGAGTCAGACTCAAGTGTTTGTTTTTGAGGCTTTGTTTTGTTAGCATGTACTCAGGGGTGTTAAATGCTGAGTTGGATATTTTGTGGCAACAATTCACAGCTGCTGCTTTTTGCGTCCATGAGAAAGAATTTCCTTCCACACAGACATCACGGTTGCACTGCCGCCACCAATTCACAGTAGAGAATTACAGTAAGCAATCAGGGGCTTATGGTATGTGTGTTACAGTTATCTTAGCACTGCTTTCCTGTAGACCAACTGGAAGGGTGTCATGGGTTTGATGCAGGTAATGCACGTGATCAAATGTAAAGCCTGAATGCATTGTAAGTCACTTTAGACAACAGTGTTATATAACTATAATTGAAATATACAGTGGTTAAAGGGATAGTTCACCAAAAATGAAAATTCTGTCGTACTCCCCCCTCTTGCCATTTTAAACCTGTATCACATGTGTACAACATGTGTTTAACATGTGCAAAACACACGTAAAATGCGTGTTGTTGTAACATTTTTTTTGTGAATACCATGTGAATTCCCAAGTGAAACCCATGGGATCACATGTAAAAACATGACATGAGAAGAACATGTGGTCACATGTGGAGAAATTTCACCACATGTTGCACATGTGTTCCCATGGGTTTTTACATGTGATCCCATAGGTTTCACATGGGATTCACACAAAAATGTTCCAAAACATACATTTCCCATGTGATCACGTGTATTGTTTTTTGTGAATTTCATGTTTTTCTGTAAGGGATTATTTTACACCTTTCTCGTAGAACAGTACATTCAAATTTTTAGGATTAGAAAAACTACTGTGACTAAAGAACTTAAACATACTGATACAAACCTTACATTTAGCCTCACATTTGCTTACATTTGTTATGCCCTGTATATTTATGTTTTACACTACACAAACACCTATTGAAATAAGTACAGCATCACTACAATAAGGCCTCATTTTCTGCATTAGATTGGATTTTGTATGTAGTTTCCTAGGAGCTCAGCAAACACTTTATCCACCTGATACACTCAACATTTCAGTTTAAGCGGTTTAAAGGGTTTGTTTAGAAAGACTGCTCAGGAATCAAATTTTTTAGAAGAAATGTCTGTCATAACATACTAATGTTTAAGAACATTTCATTCAGGTACACCAGGCACTCAGAGCACGCTGAGGTATTTTAAGATATTAACATTATAAATTAGCACTTACCAGAATGTGTTTTTAACAGAAGAGTGTCAGGCATTGGCACACATCTGCATAAGCGATTGCTCCAGCTGTGTGTCTTCGGGCATGTTTTATTTGCCACATGACATCTGTGGAGGAAATAAGTGATTAGCAATGAGACAGACGGTAGCTCAAGATTAAAACAAATAATTCACAATAAAAGCTCAAATAACAGCCTCAATAAAGCCACTCTCAACAAGCAAATGACTTATCTGTAGGCAAAACATTCTGCACGTTGACTTTACTGTTATAACTACAAAATGGATATATAATTCATAAACGCAGTTCTTTTGATCACAAGATGTGCCCAACCTTGCCGCAAATTAGTCTACTTGCTTTCCAGGATTTAGTAATAAATAAAATGGGCAAGAACAACAGGTATTTTCAAAGGCGACTTAAAAGAAGATATGTTTTTCAGATAGGCCTAATTTAACTTATCTATTAACTAAACACACCTCGCAGAGTTTTATACCATTTGGCTTAACTTCGCAATGTCCCATCATCCCATCAATTATTGACTATGAGGAGGGTCGAGACTAAACTCACGGACTGACTCAAGATCATCTCATTGTCTGGTCTAGCATCTATTTATCTTCTCATGGCCTCAGACTTCAAGTCCAGACTGCAGCTACCGGGCTGCGAAATCACAAGGTTCCACCAAGATAAACTTTACTCTGGCTTCTCTATTTTTAAGTTCGATAAATCTCCAAAATTGGATGGAAAGTGAGCGCTGCCCACAGAATGCATTGACACTGGTGTGAAGTGTTGTTTTGCCGTCTGGGATTTGATATTGCCTGCAGGCAAGTAAAATAATATCAAGTAACTCATTGGGAAGAGACTTGTTCTATTAAACCGTGGGAGAAGGTAGTTTCTGAAGACTCTTTGAATTTCAAAGCTATTGTCCTTTTGCATTGAGTGTAATCAGTGTGTATGCATATGCTTCTAAACATCTGCTATACATTTACATACATCCACAGCTGTAAGGCATCTATAAACTAGAAAAATCGGAGGCCTACTGAGATTTATTTTTAATAACATCCGCAAAGCATTTGAATATGGATGTGGGGGTCCTGCCTTACACAAACCACAGATTGTACCATCCAACTTTCTTCATATTTAGTTGTTTCAGAGTAAAACAATTTAGCAAGAAAAAAGTGCAGGATGCAGGACTTTAAGACGAAAACTAAGACAAAGAATGTTGGTAACCGAACAACGGTGGTACCCATTCACAAAACCAATGCATGTCAATGGATACCGCTTCTTTAAAATATCTTCTTTTGTGTTCTGCAGAAGAAATAAAGTCATACAGGTTAGAAATGACAAGAGGGTGAGTAAATGATGACAGAATAAAACATTTTTGGATTAACTATCCCTTTAAGGATATCTACAGTGCTAAATCTTTGACAAAATTTACATTTAGAAGATATTAGTATTCAAAACTTCTCACTTCCACCAAAATGAATCATTCTGCTTCAGCTTTTCATCAATTTCAAATTTTTTCTGAGAATCCAAATTCTCCCCAGAATCAAGAGAATCTAGCATCCGGTCCCGAAAAATGAATTACCTCAATGCATTAAATAAAGCTGCAGATTTCAAGCCGCTTCGGTGGGTCTTTAACACAATGGTCCACTAACTGAGCAACAGGAGTTACTTCTTACACAGGAAAATTCAAAACTTTATAGCCCTTTTTTAGCCCATTTACAGCAATGCTGGTAAATTACTGGTAAAGTCATTCTGGTATATTTATAGTAAATACACAAATGTGCTGTTCGCACAAGCAAAGGCATTCTGTTAATTTACACAGTTCACACAGCTGTCTCAAAAAAACAGTAGCTAATATGATATCATCAAGCAGAAGTTTCCTTATAGCTGCAATACAACCAGATTTATGTTTAAAAATTTGTCGGGGGTGTGATTTTATATCCGAACACAGCAAAATCTTATTTATGACCTTTTTAACACTGGGGGCACGTGTTGTTGATGTTTGGGTCATACACTGGCTCTAAACCCAAGCACACTGCGACCGTGCCGCTCGCGTGCGGGGTAGACAGAGTACGGTCACTTCATGTAATTATGGTAATAAAGATCTGTGTATGCGTGAGACGGCATGTCAAGACGAAGGGGGAGAACTAAAGTGAGATGAGAGAACTGCTCCCCCGGCTTCTGTTTCGGGAAGGTTGCGGGAAACTCAGCCCTGAACTGTATGAGGACAAATGCAGAGATGTGAGAAAAAAAACGGCAGGCTGAAACAGTAATGTTCATGCATACAGATACACAGAAGGTGCGCGAGGGACGCGAGCAGTTTAGCGAATACATGAGAAAGTGTTTGGCACTGTTTTGAACAACTTCAGTGCAGAAATATGAAGAGATACACAGCGCAGAGTGTGCGCGTAATTTGAGTTAGAGTGTTGTGATTGGCCCAAAGCAGTCAGTACGTCATGTGTTGTACCTTTTACCGGTAATCCTCATTATTAATTCACAAACCGCCTCATACTGGTAATTTGCCAGTAATCTTATAACTCATATTAGAGTTAGACCAATATTGGATTTTGCCGATAACTAAGGTGGTCAGTACATGCCGGTAACGATTAATTACCGATAGTTTTTATTTATTTATTCCCAATCAAAAGACAACACTTAAAGTAAAATAGCAATGAAGTGTATTACAACATTAACACTATTGCTTGAACCACTAAACTGTATTGTACTTTTAAATAAAACACATAAATATTAACTATATCAATACATTTTTAAGTCCACTGTATGGTTTAAACAAAAAATTATAAGTAGGTAATTTATACATTGATAGTAATGCAAAACAATTTTTGGAACCAAATTAGCATGTAAGAATGACATCTGAAGGATCCATTGTAATATTTTAAAATATACACTGTACATGCGTGTTTGTTTACATTAAAACAAATGTAATTTACATTAGCCGTTCGTGCTGTCTCTGTCACATCTATCTGCTTTCCGTTTCGTCACACACGCACGCGCACACATAGACCGCCCACTATACAGTTTATGATAAATATTCTGAACGAGTTATTACAATTTATTAAAGTATTGTTTTTGTCATCTTTGACCCCACCACTTTTCAAAACAAATTTACACTCATCTGATGTATTCCGCCCCGTGCAGAGTGTGGTCTCACGTTTCTAAATACACGTCACAGACTGTCAGTGGTAGTTTAATTTCCACCACTAGAGCTCGCTGTTTTACTCTGTACTCTCTTCCTGTATATCACAGAAAGGCTTTCCCTGCTGTATCTGGAACAAACGCAACCAGGTAAAACTATCGGTAGGGATCATTGACGATTACGATAGTTCAAATTATCATTATCGTGCAGATTAATCGGCAAAATCGATGAATCAGTCGACCTCTAACTCCTATTACTGGTAAATTGGGAGTACTGATTTACCAGAAAAGTTCTGTTCACACACAATCTGTTAACTGCAATTTTCTGGCAATTTACCAGTTAAGAAAGTTACAGAAGTAACACGGATGTGAGAGAGACTGAAAACTACAGAGAGTGACTGTGAGGGATTATATGCATCTGCAGTGACGTGCACTGAAAAAACTGATAGCTTTGTTAAGAGTATCATTTAGTTTGTTACTGTAATACAGTAGCATCCCAGTGCTGGTCGTTTCTTATATCAGCAATCCTAAAACACCTCAAAACAGATCTGAGGACTAGAACTAATAGTTGCATAATTTAAAGCAGCGTGCATAGCAGGGCCGTGCACAGAACTTTTGAGGGGAATGTGCTGAAACTGAAAAAAGGGCAGTCACAGCAGCAGGTTTAAGAATGCGGACCCTTTAAGAGCTGGTGCTCTGCGCAGATCTGACGCGTTCACTATTTTGCTTTGCGTTTACAAAAATACTAAACAAAATGTGCTTTTTTGTCCATTCAAGCACGAAAGAAAACGTAATATTGGTGCGCTGTCAGATACATTCTGACAGAGATTCAGTGACGCAGCCTTTAGCCTGTGTATACACCAGACAGGACCGCTTTATACTGGACGTTTCAAAGCATCCGTTTAAAATCGCGCCTAAATTGTTTACATGAATAAGAGCATAACTGTACACTGTAACGCTAGACAAAGGATGACAGAAAATCTGGGAAAACCATCTCATGGTGAAATTGTACATAATACAGGTTCTGATATCTTATGAAAGCTGGTTTCAAGCCCCTTTCAAATCTGTTTTTGAGCGTAAACGCTAATTACCCATGCGACCATACAATACGACTGATTAAAAAAAATGAAGTGTATCATCAATCATAAATCAACAAAGAAATTTCTTAGATATATATTTTTACCTAGGTGATGAGGATCACTCAGTAGTTTTGTGTCAAACTCAAATGCAGTTAACGTTACAGGGTTTTTGACTAGCGAATGTGTGCAAATGTGCATTTTGTCGGTTATTAAAACGGCGACATCACCGTTTTAATCAACAGGTTACAACGTTGTTGTAGCTATATGGGTGCTCAGTTTTTCTGTTATAAAATACATTTGGCCTAAATCTAATTTATAAAAGATGAAATGCTACTGTGTGCAAAGGCAAATAAGTGCAGGCAAATGCTAGCCCTCCAGTCCCAAATGTCTCAGACCTCAAATGCATAAAATATGAACATTTTAGGCATAATGTTTCTTGCGTAAAGAAAACGCTGTACTTCTTCAACAAGACATTTATTTATATTTACCCTTGCAAGACATTCAGCTGCTGTGGAAGGAACTGCAGTTCATTCGGTCAAGATAAAGTTTTACAGACAGACATACCCAACAAGATTGAGTCACAAGGTCTTTTTAACCTTTCATTGGCTAAATATTTGTAAAACAGGCAGACAGATGTCCAATCAACCAGAGTGACCAATCAAGTTACTTTTGATTTCATATTGATAATATAACACTTTCCTGTGGCTCAGTGGTTAGAGCATGGCACTAGCAATGCCAAGGTCATGGGTTCGATCCCAGGGGATTGCACATAGTCAGAAAAAAAATGTATAATACAATGCTTTGGATAAAAGCGTCTGCCAAATGCATAAATGTAAATGTAACACCAGCTCCCAACAACAATTCTGAAAAAACCCCGATCTGCAGTAAAACTGCCATACTCCATACTGTCTAATAAAACTGAAAAGCCAAGAGCAATGCTTCTCTTGACCCATAACAAATTACAACCACTAAAAACACCATTTAGTGGATCTTTTTGGAAAGAAAGTAGTCAGAATTCCAGGAAAACTTCAGAACAATCCGTTTAAAATCGCTTACCCTCATACTGCTTAAAAATACTCATTTTTATTACACAATGGTTCTATTTTCACATACAAAATTGAGTAAACTGCCACAACAAGTTTTGTTACATAAATGTTTACAGTATTTATATACAACTGTAAACATCTGGTTCTTGTGACAACAATTAAGCATATTGTAATGTATATGGTATGGCTTTTTTTAATAGAATTGTCATGGCTCTGCTTCATTTAGTCATGTTTTTTTGGTCCTGTAGCAGAGCCATGGCAAAGCCTTTGGTTATGTGTGGAGGGAAACATATTATTGTCCTTTTGACAATAATGTGCGTTCTCTCCAGTGTCTCGTCATTGGCCCCGCCCCTCTCGTTTCCTGTATTGTCTCCCTCTTGTGTCTTATGTTCCACACCTGCCCTCGCTCGTTATCCCTAGTTTGTCTTTACTATATATACCCTCTTGTTTCTTTGTCCTGTGCTCGTGGATTGTTCTATGGATGTACTATGTTTGATGTGTTTCGTTTGACACCGTGTCTCAGCCTTGCCTTGCCTTGCCTTGCCTTGCCCTGTCCTGTCCGTGAACCTGTATAGTTTAGTGAGTTGTTTTAGTGTTCTTTGGTTTTTGTTTTGCCCCATTGTGGGAAGTTGTTTCTTTGTCTTTTTCAAGCGTTTTTGGTTATTGTGTTTGTCCCCCTCGTGGGTGTTTTGTTTCTGTTTTTGTTATTGTTATTAATTAAAGTCTTGCTTGTTAACCCCTTCATTGCCTGCCTGCAATTCGGTTCTTTACACGCCAGCCATGACAAGAATGCTACAAGATAAAACACGACACTAGGAAGTACTGCATGTTATTTCCATATGGAGTTGCCTACATCATTTTGAATATAGCTATATGTATCAAAATATTTTTTGTAACATTCAACACCACAATTAAAAACAGTGCTTGTTTTGTGTGACACACCGTGTCTACACTTGGAAGTGACCGGCGCGACACGACAAAATACATTAGAAGCGCATTAGAACCCATTATAATTTCAAATTTTGTCCACACTGGATGGGGCGCGCCTGTTGCGTCCGGTGTAGACATGAAGTAACACATAAAAAGGTCCATATCCACAATTTTTTTTAGTTATTGTAGTTCGGTTCCAAAAGTCAAATACAGACCTAAAGACCCTCTATGTCTACGCAGGGGGACCCTCACAAAAACATGAGCTATGTTATGCTTATACTTGCTTATCTAGAACAACTCAGAATACAAGCATACAACAACAGAAAATGTATCGTGTTTACACTGGCCACAGAAATTGCCAGAAAAATGCATCACATGCTTGAATGCTGACAGAAAACACGCAAAGATTAATACGATGGTTTGTGGGGGGACCCCAAGATTTGTGGTCTACCACAGGTTTGAACTATTATGTTCTATATTTGAAGCCCCATCTGCTTTACACCTTCCCATTGCCTTTACCACTTTGCTCTTTTTTTATTTTAGCAAGTTTAAGTGGCTTGTGCATAGTGTCAGGTCCCCAGGCAGATTTGGCATCAGAGTCATCCAGCGCAAAACCAGTCTCAGATGTGGGTTTCCCCTCTGGATCACAGAGACACGAGACTTCACGATCTGCCCTCAACCTTTGCACTGGAAGACATGTGTGGTTGCGTGCAAGTGTGTGTGCTTGTGTATTTGCATGTTCAGCCTATGCATCCCGCTGAGAAACGACTAGGATGTAACAGCTCGAGTTACGGGTCCACTGTCATTAACCTCCACTGGCTGAAAAGTGAGAGGTCAGGGCCAGTTAGCATGACCCCGGGCTGGATCAGATCCAGGGGAGGACCATTCTCACACATAGATCAACCTTCTCTCCTCTCTTGTCTGGCTGTCCATGAAATCACCACTTTTCCATCTAGACAGCACAGATGATATATTACCCATGTAGAACTGTTTGTCATTATGGCGGCGTTTGACGAAACTTGAGCAATGATCTTGATCTTGAAGCTCGTGAACAATCTTGTCAAAATGTACAGTACAAAGGTAATCACAATCACCGCTAAATGTCAGTCTGCTTTGCATTCTACACTTCAAACATGCAAACTATGCAAACAGATGTTGGCATAATTAGTGTTGCGGGTTGTTTACTTAGAAAAAGCCAAGCAGGTTGTTGAAAGCCAATACCGTGAAATAAAGCAAATTGCAGACGTCGCCCCGAATGGGTTCAGTGATAAGCTACACGTACAAGGTACTCAATGTGCTTTCAATTACAATATGCTCGATGGTATAAGACAAGACATTCCTCAGAAGTTGAGGGGGGCTTATGTGGTCCACAAGAGGTGGAAGACAACCTATCGGATGACTAACACGTGCACTTGCACCTTGTGTAACGCAAAACAGATCAGTCCATTTAGTCTAGCAATGTGTTTGAAAGACAACATATAAGCTAGGATAATGTAGAGAGCATGTTCCTTGTATGACGGTGCTGTTGTACACGTTTATAGGCCATACTGAGACAAATTTGAGTCCTCACCTCTACAGTAATTCAACTGCTTGGTCAATATGGCCCATATGTTGTTTGTTATGGAGAGCAGTTTCATTCCTTGCTGGGGGCTGTCTGAAGAGGTCTGCCGCTCTTACTGATTTACATTTAAAAGTCTGAAGAGGTTAAAAATATCCCTCTTCCATATGGTCAGATAGCACTACCAGGGATGCCCAGCCTGCACTTTGAATCACATTTAAATGTAAAATGTCTCTTGCTGTGGTCAAAGGAAAATGTATCATTTGCTCAAATTGTTCCAAACAAATATAAACAGGGATATTATTAACTACCATAGTAGGACGAATTTTTGTATAATTTTTTTGTTCTGTTGAACACAAAATTAGATATTTTGAAGAATTTAGGGAGTTACCTGTCTAACAGGTAGGAAATAAAGTTCTCAAACACTTTACCGTCTTTACTGCTAAATACATGAAATACAGAATAAACCTCATTAAAGCTACAAAATCACATTGATTTCTTCTTTTCTTTTGTTCTTTGATTAACATTAGTGACAGGAGTCATAGCAGCACGTTTAAGAACGCGGCTCCTTTAAGAACTGCCGCTCTAAGCAGGTCTAATGCGCTTCCTATTTTCACTACTCTTTGCATTCATTTAAGACTTTATTTAACTCGTTGAAGACGAAAGTGCGAAAGTAGTACACACAATGTGCTTTCTAGCATAATCTTGTGTGTTTTTGTTCATTCAAGCACGAAAGATAAGATAATACTGGTGCACTGTCTGACAGATTCTGACGCAGCCTATAGCCCATGTGTACACCAGACGGGACCGCTGTCGCGTTGCGTTGAGCAGTGTTCCACACCCAGAAGCTGTCAATCTATACTGGACGTGTCAATACAACCATTTCTAATCGCGCCTAAATAGTTTAGAGGCCTTTATTTGAATAAGAGCATGACTATATAAAAAACGGAAAAAACTGATGTTGCGTTAATGGTGTTAAATATTTTAATATTTAATAATAAAAAATTAATTGCATGTTAAAGTTGACAACCGTAATATACATATACATATATACTGTATATATATATATGAAGAATTTGGTTCCAAAATGAGATAACTAAAAATTTTCAAAAATCATGTTTTTTTTTATTGTGCATTCCATATAATGTCAATCAAACTGCAGTTGGTTTGTTTTGATTTAAGCCATAATAACTCAAAAAATATAGCCAACTAACACACTGAAATACAATAAAAACATGATAACAAAATACAAAACATGATTTTTGAAAAAAATTTCAAACTGAGTCATCTCATTTTGGAAAAAAACTCTTCATATATTCTTATATTCTTATATATATTCGGAAGAAAGTAAGTCATACAGGTTTAAAATGATAAGAGGGTGAGGAATTTTAATTTTGGGGTAAACTGTCCCTTTAAAGGGGATGTGCAATGGTGTTTCATGCATTCTGACTTCTTTACAATGTTAAACGTGCGGTCTTGTCAAAAAACGAGTTGGACATATGACGTGGTATTTCTGTGCTCTATACACTCCCCCAGCATTTGTATAGGTTTCGGAAAGTTTTTTATTAACATGAAAATCCATCTCCTAACAATTTTTCTTAGTCCTTTATTGGACAATTCTCCCGGAAAAGCACACCCACGCGTGTCAACCCGCCAGAGCGAGAATAAAGAGCACGCCCACACGTCAACCAAGGAGAGTGGGAGAAGGACCATGCACACACATCAACCAGCTGGAGCAAGAGAGAGAGCACTGCATTCGCAAAGTTCAGCTGTGTTTGCTTGTTCACTGCATTTCGTTGAGGAATGTTATAAAACAGCGAATATAACACTGGATTTCGAGATCGTTTGAAACTGATAGATGGAGCGATCCCAGCGCTAAAAGATGCCCGACATGAACCGCACGTGGTAAGTGAAACTGAGTCATATGTCTGTGTTTTGTTGGCAATGGGTGGGCACGTGCATTAGTTCCGCCCTCCCCCATGCACACGTCGTATGTTTTTAGAAATAATTGTACAGATGTATCTGTCTTTAATAAATGTGATCAAACTAAAGACTCTACGGATATTTGAAAGGTGTGATACTATTCTGTAAATACTCAAGATTAAAATTAGATATGCAGAAACTGTTACGGCCACTTTAAATGATACACTGTAATACTATGCTGTAATTTCGCAGCAGGTTTGCCAGTAACTTACTGTAGATTTAATATATAATTTTGTTTAAAACATAAACTTACCTAATTTATATATTTTTCTTTCATGAAACAAGACTAAATATCTTAGGTCACTTTTCTTGTTATGTAAATGTATCGTAATTTAAGAAGTTTTAAATATTTTTTACTAGAAAACAAGACAAAAATGCTTAGGAAGAATGTCATCTTGTTGCTGTACTAATGCCAGTCTTTTCTTGCTCATTTTGAATATCAAAAGTCAACGTGTTTTAATTTTGATTAAAGTAATTGAAAACAGTACTAATTGGAAAATAGTATTAAGCAGTAATTAAATCTACAAGTAAGTTACTGGCAAACCTGCTGCAAAACTACAGCAAAGTTTTACAGTGTATATAAGCTATATACTGTATATACAAAGTATATATATATATATATATATATATACACTGTATATATACAAAGTATATATATATATGTATATATATATTAGGGCTGTCAATAGATTTACATTGATTAACTGCGATTAATCGCACACGTATAGTGAAATTAAACGTACACTATTTCATTTGTTTAAAGATCGGGTATCATTTACACTGTTAAACATGCTGGCTTCTCATGCTTAACATGGTCAACTTGCAGTGGTGTAAAGTAACGAATTACGAATACTCAAATTACTGTAATCGAGTAGTTTTTTTTCAGGAAATGTACTTTTTTAAGTGTACTTTTACTTTTACTTGAGTACATTTTTAGTGCTGTATCGGTACTTTTACTGCGCTATTTTTCCTCACATTGTTGTCGCTACTTTATACGTTTCATTTTCATGTGATTGGCCTAGGAAAATAATCAGTCCCGTTACATGACCCCGTCCACTCAAATCGTGCATAGAAAACTTGAGTCACACAGATTTCAAGACATCTGCCACCAATTTAGTTTAATCATGGAGGAGGACAAACGTGTGCAGCAGGCATACTTTTGCACACTTGAAAGTCACTGCGGGAAAGGGACACAATACGAAGGCTCGTTCGAGATATGGAGAAATATTGAGTTCCTGTAATACTCCGTTCGCAAGTTTCATCCAAACGGCTATATCATGAGATAAAATTGTCCATCTCTCTCCAAAGTCTCTACATCAAGTGCTCTGCCCTTATAAGTGAGTAGGGAACATATGCGATTGGAACGCATGCGAAGCAGTTTCGCAAACTGTGCATTACCAGTTATAATGTTGTAAATAACATTCAGTTTCTTGCACAGTTCGAAATTTCTGCATTGTGGGGCCTAGTACACATGATTGAACAGTGTTGGAAGTGCATAAATGGTTTTAACTGGAAAACTGAGCTCATGATAGACAGACAGACAGACAGAACAACACATTGAATGGTTATTTTGTCTGAGTTGTATCCAGTTATATGCTTTATCAGTAAGGTAAAGATGCGTTTTGTTAAAAGTAGCTATTTTCTATATAAATCTCCAAATTTGATTATTAATAATTATTCTTAATTCATTAAATAACACAGCCTAAAAAGTAACGAGTAACTAGTACTCCGAGTAGTTTTTGAGAAAAGTAATTTTTACTTTTACTCAATTACTTTTTTAACACCAGTACTTTTACTTGTAATTGAGTACAATTTCAGCAATGTAACAGTACTTGTACTTAAGTACAAATTTCCAGTAATCTTTCCACCACTGTCAACTTGTTAAAGTTGGACGTATGACGTAGTATTTCTGTACTTGATACACTCCCCCAGCACTCAAACTTGTTTCGGAAAGTTTTTTATAATTCTTTTTATAAAAAAACGATTGGCCATTCTCCCTGAAAAGCACGGCAAGGCGAAAGAAAGAGCCCGCCCACGAGCCAACCGACGAGCGAGACCCGCTTACCATCAAGCTTATCGGCCTTGCGTCAAGATGGGCTGCGCTGCAGCTCGTTACTCTTGCGATAGTGAAGTTTAGGTCTGTTTGTTTGTTCATGGCATTTCAGTGATGGATGTTATATAAACGGTGGATATAACGCTGGATTTGGAGATCGTTTGAAGCTGATAGATGGCGCGGTCCCATTGCTAAAAGATGCGGTACATGAACTGCACGCGGTAAGTCAAACTAAGTCATACATGTTTTGCAATTTTTTTGTTGCCAATCGGCGTGTACGTACATAATGTACAAAACACGAAGGGATTAATGTGTTGCTTGCTCGTGCTGTAGTTCCATCCCACTCTCACCACTAGTCCTACCACTAGCAGCTTGTGCTTTTCCGGAAATAATCGCACAGCTGTATCTCTCTTTTATAAATGTGACTAACTAATCACACACAGCATTTATGTTTTTAAATATACTTTAACATTCTAATAATTTCACATTTTGTCTCCAAATTAATGTAGAAACAACACATTTCTTTAACGGCATCATTTTATGTATATTGTTGGCTTTGCAACTGATGTATTTTTTAAATATATATATTTTTTCTACTAATCAAACCTATTATAATAGCCTAAGTGTGCCCTTTCTACCTGACTAACAGGTAGGAAATATACAGAAAATAAATACAATTCTCAAACACTTTATAAGTCTTTACTGCTAAATACATGAAATACACAAGAATCCTCATTAAAGCTACAAAATCACATTGATTTCTCTTTTCTTTTGTTCTTTGATTAACATTAGTGACAGGAGTCACAGCAGCACGTTTAAGAACGCAGCCTCTTTAAGAGCTGCCGCTCTAATCAGGTCTGCGCTTCCTATTTTCACTACTCTTTGCATTCATTTTAAGACTTCAGGTGCGTCCCAAATCCCACACTTGTGCACTATTCTACGCCATTTTGTAGTATAAAGTGTGAGTAGTGCGTTCACATTCAAAATCCTCAAAAAAGTTCACTTTAAGTACCCGGATGATGCACTTTTTCAACCAAAAATATGAAGTGTGGAACTGTGGACACTTCACGCACTCAGCGGTCGCAGTTTCACTTAGCTGAAGGGAGGCGGGGCTATCAGATGCTGCTCGAGCGAAACTCTCCTGCAGAGTGATAACGCTTCAATCTGATGATAATTAAAGTAATGCTGGGCAAAACAGATGAAAACTACATTAATTGTACAATGTTCAAGTTGATTTTTATTCACACGCATTGTGCCGTGCGATTGACGTCATTTGCGCTCGTCTGGGAAACCGATATGCTTCCGGTTAGTATAAAACAGTTTAGTATTCCATTTGGGACGATACTACCCTTCTAAACTTCATACACTACATGGTTGAGTGCAGAGTGCATAGTTTAAGGGCATAGTATGTGATTTGGGACACAGCTTTCATTTAACTCGTTGAAGACTAATCAATAAAATACTAAAAAATTTACTTTCTGGCATGATCTTGTGTGTTTTTGTTCATTCAAGCACGAAAGAGAAGTTATTACTATTGCACGTAATGCTAGACAATGATGACAGAAAAAACGGATGTTGTGTTAATGGAGTTAAATATATTTAAAGCGTTATCTGAAAAAATTAATTGCATGCGTTAACGCGTTACCGTTGACAACACTAATATATACGTATATATATATATATATATATATACACTCACCTAAAGGATTATTAGGAACACCATACTAATACGGTGTTTGACCCCCTTTCGCCTTCAGAACTGCCTTAATTCTACGTGGCATTGATTCAACAAGGTGCTGAAAGCATTCTTTAGAAATGTTGGCCCATATTGATAGGATAGCATCTTGCAGTTGATGGAGATTTGTGGGATGCACATCCAGGGCACGAAGCTCCCGTTCCACCACATCCCAAAGATGTTCTATCGGGTTGAGATCTGGTGACTGTGGGGGCCATTCTAGTACAGTGAACTCATTGTCATGTTCAAGAAACCAATTTGAAATGATTCGAGCTTTGTGACATGGTGCATTATCCTGCTGGAAGTAGCCATTAGAGGATGGGTACATGGTGGTCATAAAGGGATGGACATGGTCAGAAACAATGCTCAGGTAGGCCGTGGCATTTAAACGATGCCCAATTGGCACTAAGGGGCCTAAAGTGTGCCAAGAAAACATCCCCCACACCATTACACCACCACCACCAGCCTGCACAGTGGTAACAAGGCATGATGGATCCATGTTCTCATTCTGTTTACGCCAAATTCTGACTCTACCATTTGAATGTCTCAACAGAAATCGAGACTCATCAGACCAGGCAACATTTTTCCAGTCTTCAACTGTCCAATTTTGGTGAGCTCGTGCAAATTGTAGCCTCTTTTTCCTATTTGTAGTGGAGATGAGTGGTACCCGGTGGGGTCTTCTGCTGTTGTAGCCCATCTGCCTCAAGGTTGTGCGTGTTGTGGCTTCACAAATGCTTTGCTGCATACCTCGGTTGTAACGAGTGGTTATTTCAGTCAAAGTTGCTCTTCTATCAGCTTGAATCAGTCGGCCCATTCTCCTCTGACCTCTAGCATCAACAAGGCATTTTCGCCCACAGGACTGCCGCATACTGGATGTTTTTCCCTTTTCACACCATTCTTTGTAAACCCTAGAAATGGTTGTGCGTGAAAATCCCAGTAACTGAGCAGATTGTGAAATACTCAGACCGGCCCGTCTGGCACCAACAACCATGCCACGCTCAAAATTGCTTAAATCACCTTTCTTTCCCATTCTGACATTCAGTTTGGAGTTCAGGAGATTGTCTTGACCAGGACCACACCCCTAAATGCATTGAAGCAACTGCCATGTGATTGGTTGATTAGATAATTGCATTAATGAGAAATTGAACAGGTGTTCCTAATAATCCTTTAGGTGAGTGTATATATATATATATAGGCTACATGTATACATACTGTATATGTATATATACATATTTGATTGCTTAAAGGGATAGTTTGCCCCAGAAAAATTTGCAAATTCTTGCATCATTTATTCACCCATTGCCAACTGGTATGTGACTCTTTCTTCTGTGGAAGATAAAATGCCTCAGTGGTTTTGTGTCCATACAATGGAAGTCAATGGAGCCAATGTTGTTTTACTAACATTCTTCCAAAGAAGAAAGTCATAGAGGTTTGGAATGGCATAAAACCATTCAGTGTTGGTTAGCTGATCACTACAAATGTGCTTGAATAAGTAGTTTACAAGATTTGGAAACCGACAGTAAAATCCCAATGAACTGATGAACAATAGAACACACACCCACTGGCATATGTAAACCAGAAAGACCACCTAGAGGTCAAATGTCATTAGTTTACAGTGTGCCGTTTTCATAGCCTCACTAATGTCTGAATGTTTATCCTCATGGCGAGTCTCTCTTTCCTACATGGTGAGTCATCATCTCCCAAACAATACAGAGTGAGAAAAGCAAGAACGCAACAAAACTCTAGCCAACTGCTGATAATCATTACCAGGCCTCTGCCATCGCATTGCACAGGCTCTGATAACAACGACAGCTTTTATATGCTACGTTACCCTCTCTAGACCACAAATCTGAGTTAAACGTTCTTCTCCGTGGTGCGATTTGCATCATGCTTTGAGTGATTGGCTAAATGCACGAGCACCTTGGAGCGGACCACCCTGTGTCAAAGCCCCCGGCGGCCGACTGCCCTTATATCAGATGGCGGCAGGTTACGGCAGGATTTTTCAAGATTAGAATCAAGCTGAAAGCATTTCAAGCCGAACCGGGAGTGATCTTGAATTAATCTGGCATTGGAGTCAGATTAAATGAAAAACGTTGAAGAAAGAATCCGGAGAGCACACTGCGAAACACGGATGGGATCGCATGGCTGTCGACCTTTACAGCGGTAAAAGACAGCTTTACAGACAGCTGTAAAGAATTACAAGAGCGTGCAACACGGTAAAACACCGCAGCGGAATCCGTGCCACCGCGCATCTCCAAAAGGTTGGATCTCACGTACGCAGACGTTACGCCGTCGCCACTTGCGTGAAAGCACGAGAGGAATGAGGAGATGAAGCCTCAGTGTGTCCAGGAAACCAAAACAACATATAACACACTTCCTCAGTGCAGGTCGCCCTAGGAACACATCTGCTTTTTCTTAAGCAAGGCCTGGCTATGCGGAACCTTGTGGGGGATAAAGTCTCTTTCCTTTTCACTGCAAATCACTCTGACAGGGGATGACTGAAAAAAAACAGTGCTGAAACACATAACAATAAACAGTTCTTTTATTTCTCTGCCGATGGACTCACGGTTAGTTGTGGTAATGACGTTTTAACATTCGAGACAAATAATTAACGGCTTGATTTATGGAAGCTGTTGACGGTTTGTAAACACCATTAATAAATCTGTTTGTCCACTAGCCAGCATCAAAATCCAACGAGAAAAAGTCATTTAAATATTTGAGTGCTTACGCAACACCGCATTTCGTTCGAACGAGCGTTGAGTAACTCATCATAAACTGAAGACATCAAATGTAACGCAACAGCTCTGTATTAAATGCTTTCCAATATTCAAAATGTGTTGCTGGCGTGAGCCGCACATCACAAGTTAACATTTCGGTGTCACTTCCCCTGTTTGCAAACAGATCAATGCTGTAATACACTGGTGTCCACTGCCACACATGTTCTCAAACAAAGAAACAGCAGTTTTACACACCAAGCGCACATTATTAACAAGTCATTTCACTCGTTTTCTCCACTTTCGTTGCAAGTGAATCACTGCTTGGTGCACTGATGTCTGTCATGAAAAGGCGTACGAGCTTATCTTTCATTCTCTGAGAGGATAAAAATGATAAACATTTACACAAAGTATGCAAGAGAACAACATAGAGTTGAAAACGGGGTGTGCCTCATGTAAAAAATATCTCATGATAGGAAACAGACTGTGGTGTTGTGTTGTTCTTGCCTCTAAGTCGCCTTAAACAGTAAAAGGACAGTTTTACTCAACTACACCGAATATGGTTTACTTTACATATTTAGTGATGTTTTAACCAAAATTGGGGAGGTATGGGAAGAGTATCACTTACACATCTGCATGTTTTTCTACCTCACTGCTCCTCTCTCTCTCTCTCTCTCTAATGGATAAAACTCAAGGCCGTAAGTGTTGTTCCGTGTTTCAAATTAAGTGTTTTGATACAAATCCAATGTGGCTTTGACCAAGTAACACACACTCTTACTACAGCAGAACTACTGACAGACCCCAAATACACATGTAGATCGTCAGCTTTTTATTATTTTTAAAGGGATAGTTCACCCAAAAGTGAAAATTCTGTCATCATTTACTCACCCTCCTCTCATTTCAAACCTGTATGACTTTCTTTCTTCCGCAGAACACCAAAGGAGATATTTTGAAGAATGTTGTTAACTGGCACCCATTTACTTGCATTGGTTTTGTGTCCATACAATAGAAGTGAATAGGTGCAGACGCTGTTTGGTTACTAACTTGTAACTTGTGAACAAAAGAAAGTCATACAAGTTTGAAATGACATGAGTGTGAGTAAAATATGACAGAATATTCACTTTTGGGTGAACTATAACTTTAATTCAGTAAATAAATTGTATCAGGTATTAGACTACAATGAACCACTTTCCCATTGTTTGACTCATATTATTTGATCCTTATCACATAATTAAGATGTTCAAATCCTGTTCATGGTCATTTTATACAGGGCTCTAGACTAACTTTTTGCACTGGTGCGCCTAACTTTTTTTCTTAGGTGCACCACCACAAAAGTTAGGTGCACCCAAATTTTCAACCGCATCGCATTTAACACCGCAGTTTTACCAATTCACTTTTTTTTTAATCGCTGTCCATATAGGCAAAATTGACTTGTAAATGATTAACGAACAATCTGGTCAACATAAAGTTCTTTATTTGAAGAACAATTCTACAAGAAAGGTAACTTACTGAAAAAGTGTTGGTGCTTAAAGTGCTTCACTGAACTGAAATATAAACTTAAAACATCTCAAGATAAATGGACCAGGGCTTGACATAACCTGGGAGGTTGATGGCTCTGTGTCAGAGCATTGCTTATGATTTTCGGACGGATCAGGCCATAACTTAACATTATTCACGAAAAAGTTGTCAGTCGTTCTTTTCATCTTCTCTCATCATCCGCGGCTACATCCACTCAGTTTAACTGACGGGCCTATAGGCTCCTCACCTCTCTGTCTGACTGCAGCACACGCATTTTCACACGAACACACCAGAGGTTGCGCTAGACTTTTTTATTGTCCATCATTTTGACTGACAGGCTCGTAAAAAATCTGTCATAATCTATTATTACCCGTCACTATGGTGCAAGGTGGCGTTAGGTGGTAATTAGTATGTTCGTGACATCATCACGCTGTACTTGCATCTCGGAACTTGTTGTATTTTAATACAACTGAATGCCCAATAAAGCCATTGTTGTTTATATTCATCTATATATTTAATGTTTTAATGTTTATGTACATATGTGATTCGATCTGGGAAAACCCAACACATGGTGCAAATTTATATATTACAGTTTTTGATACCAAGCCCTTTCCAAATCAGTTTTTATTTTGCTCATACCTTGTGTATGTAACAAAAGTTATGGCTGAGGTCAGCGGAAGCGCTAGGATTTTCAGGATCGGAATTTGGAGGAAAACGGGTTTAAAGTTAAGTGATGAAAATAAAAGCACAACAGTCCAGTATCACAAGTAAAAGTCAATTTACAGTAGTAAAAGACTTACTCTAATAACAATTTAATAAAAAAACATTTCCCAGTGTTGAAGTCTATAAAAATACTGTACAAAACCATTTGAATAAAACGAAAGTAAGGAAAATGGTGCAGGGCACACTTAAAGAACGAGAGCTCTGCCATTATCACTACACAAGGAAATGTACTCGGTTACTAGCGTAACCTCGGTTCCCTGAGATACGGGAACGAGTACTGCGTAGCAGGACGCTATGGGGAAAACTCCTTTTTCTCCGATGACTGAAGCTTTACAATAACGCAGTGAATACTGCACGGCCATTGGTGCTTGCAAAGTAAAACTTTGAGCCAATGGCAGCGAAGCTGCACGGACCTATGGCGATGGTGCCCGCCAAAATGGGCGGGGCTTATGGCTATATAAGCAGACACATCACCGTAGGGTCCTCGGGTTACTTCGACTGAAGCGACGACCATATGCAGCTTGTAAGCACGGCCAGGAACGCAGTACTCGTTCCCGTATCTCAGGGAACCGAGGTTACGTTAGTAACCGAGTACGTTCCCTATCGATACTTCACTCGTACTGCGTAGCAGGACGCTATGGGGAACCAGTATAATCCCGCCGTGCTACAAGTGGAACGAAAACATCATATAATCCCGAAGCCGTGGCTCGAGGATAGGTATGAGGCAGGGAATCCTGTGGAAGGCGGAAAAGCCAAGCTAATAGGTGGCCTAATCCGGTTAATCGTCCCAGTAGTGTGCTAGGTGCTGGTGTGGTTGAGGGCAACCCCAGCCCAGCAGTAGTCTTAAGCAGAAAGGACCCGGGCCTGTAAGGCCGGAACGTCCAGACTGTAGAATCTGGTAAATGTGGAAGGCGAAGCCCAGCAGGCCGCCGCACAAATATCCGCTATGGAGACTCCGCTAGACCATGCCCAGGAAGAGGCGACACCTCTAGTAGAATGGGCTCTAACTCCCGTGGGGCATAGAAGGCCCAAGGAAGAGTATGCCAGCGCGATAGCCTCAATTATCCATTTAGATAGTCTATGCTTCGTGACCGGAGACCCTCTAGTGCGGTTGCCAAAGCAGACAAAAAGCTGTTCTGACCGCCTGAATGGGGCGGAACGCTCAATGTAAATCTTAAGCGCTCTGACTGGACAGAGCAGATTCAGCTACGGGTTCTGCTCGGAGGAGGGGAGCGCGGAAAGTGTCACTACCTGTGCTCTAAATGGAGTAGAGAGCACCTTAGGTACGTAACCATGTCTAGGTTTGAGGACTATCTTAGAGTTGTCAGGCCCAAACTCAAGACAGGAGGGGCTCACAGAGAGCGCCTGTAGATCGCCCACACGTTTTACCGATGCTAATGCTAGCAGCAGAGCGGTTTTAAGCGTTAAGGGACGGAGGTCCGCAGACTGTAGAGGCTCAAAGGAAGGGCCCTTCAGAGCTCTCAACACTGTGGGCAGATCCCATATGGGAACGGTGAGGGGGCGAGGAGGGCGTAGCCGCCTGGAACCCTTCAAGAAACGAAAGACCAAGTCATTCTTTCCCACTTCTTGGCCCGCTATGGGGGCATGAGAAGCTGCAATTGCTGCCACATAGACATTGAGCGTGGAAGGGGAGCGGCCCTTATCCAACAGCTCTTGCAGGAAGGACAGAATTAGTGATATGTCACAGGATTCTGGGTCTGCGCCGCGGGTTGTACACCAGGTGGAGAAGACAGACCACTTGAGGTTATAGAGTCGTCTAGTAGACGGAGCTCTAGCCTGTGATATTGTGTTCATGACACTCTCGGGGAGGACCTTAGGCTCTCGGGGAGGACCTTAGCACCCCCAGCTCTGGCTGGGGGTGCCAAATCGTGTTGCCTGCCTGAGAGAGGAGGTCCCGTCTCAGGGGAATAGGCCACGGGGCTGCTACGAGCAGCTGAGACAGTTGCGCAACCCAGGGCTGGTTCTTCCAGAGTGGGGCTACGAACAGCACCTTGTGCGCCTGTTCTCTGATCCTCCTGATCATCTGTGGTATGAGAGCGATCGGGGGGAAGGCATAGAGGAGCCAGCTGGGCCAGTTGTGGGCCAAGGCATCCCTGTCCTTCAAAAAATAGGTTGGGCAATGAGTGTTGTCTTTTGAGGCAAAAAGGTCGATTTCTGCCTTGCCGAAGACTTCCCAAATTTTTTGAACCGACTTGGGGTGGAGCGTCCATTCCTCTGAAGGGACGTTGCTCCGAGATAGCATATCTGCTCCCTGGTTCAGTCTGCCTGGCACATGAGTTGCCCTTAGTGAGCGCAGATTGCACTGAGCCCATTCCAAGAGGCAAAGTACCAGGGAGAAAAGGCGTCTTGAGGAGAGGCCTCCCTGGTGATTTATGTAGGACACCACTGTCATGCTGTCTGATTGGACTAAGACGTGGCGGTCCCGTAAGACCAGCAGGAAGTGGCGAAGAGCCAGCCATACTGCCTGCATTTCTAGGCAGTTGATGTGTAGGCCCTTTTCCTGAATCGGCCAGTGGCCGAAGGCCGGTGTGCCATCGCACAGAGCCCCCCAACCCGTTTTGGAGGCGTCTGTTGTGACCACCTTTCGTCTGCATGTGGTGCCCAGGGGCACACCCTGCTCCAACCAAAGAGGATCCCTCCATGGGGCTAGAGCTGTTACACAGACCTGATCCACCCAGATGCGTAGGTGTCCGAGACGCCAAGCGTGAGGCGGAACTCTCGGTTTCAGCCAGTATTGCAGAGGACGCATCCGAAGAACACCCAACTGCAGTACTTGAGATGCGGAGGCCATGAGACCCAGCATCTTCTGAAACGCCTTGAGGGAGCGTGACGCTCCGGGCGTAAAAGAGGCCGCGAGCTGCTGAATGGCTAGGGCACGGTCTGGCGTGATTCTGGCCGTCAGACGGTTCGAATCGAAAACCGCCCCCAGGAACGAAATCCGTTGGCTGGGGGACAGAGCGCTTTTGGCGAGGTTGATTCTGAGTCCCAGGCATTCCAGGTGACTGAGGAGGAGGGACCTGTGGGACCTTAGCTCTTCCTCTGACTGTGCTAGAACAAGCCAGTCGTCGAGGTAGTTCAGAATGCGGATTCCCGTCTGCCTGAGAGGGGATAGAGCCGCGTCCATGCACTTCGTGAAAGTGCGAGGAGCTAGAGACAGTCCAAATGGAAGGACCATGTATTGATATGCAACCCCTTCGTAGGCGAATCTCAAGAATCGTCTGTGATGGGGGGCTATCTGGATGTGGAAGTATGCGTCTTTCAGATCCAGGGAGAAGAACCAGTCCCCTGGGTATATTTGCGAGAGGATCTGTTTCAGTGTAATCATTCTGAAACGCCGTTTCATAAGGGCGCGGTTCAGATGTCTGAGATCGAGGATGGGGCGGAGACCGCCATCCTTTTTGGGTACGAGGAAGTAGCGGCTGTAAAAGCCCGACTCGGTTTGGTCTGGAGGAACCGGTTCTATGGCTCCTTTGTCCAGTAAGTTCACCAACTCCGTGCGCAGAACGTGTGAACTCGCGCTCTGGACTCGGGTGGTGATCATCCCGCGGAAACGCGGGGGTCTGCGAGCGAACTGGAGTGAATATCCTTGAGATATTATTCCCATTACCCAATCCGATATCCCGGGGATGGCCCGCCAGGCCTCGGCCCGTATGGCAAGGGGTTGAATGCATTGGGGAGGTATGCCGCCTTTCGGGGGCTTGACTCCTGTGGAGAGTGGAAGAGGAAGGTTGCTCTTTTTCTGACAATGTTTGTGTTTTATATAAGTGCCCGCTATAACAGCGGTGGGTTGTGCGGGCGTTAGAACAGACCCGGCATTCACATTTTGAAACAAAAACACATTTTCGCCGGCACCTGGAACAGAACGGGGTGTTTGGGCGAACAAAAGAGCCTTCTTTGAAGGAGGTCCAGCCGCAGCGAGACACGGTCCCTTCCTCTTCCTTTCCTCGGTCTCAGGATGGTGCCTGAGGCGCAGGGTCCAGCGTGATTTTTGGCCGGGGTCCCTGACGCTGAGGGTGGGGGAAACGTCTCCCGGAGCGAGATCGTTGACGCGTCTCAGCTCCTGTTACCTTCTGGGCAGCGGGGGGCGTGGCCTTCACCGGCTGCTGAGTTGGTGCTGGCTTGGGGCGAGCCGACGCAGGTCTGGACCCGGGTCTCTTGGGCAGGAAGTGCTTCATGGCCTGCGAAGATTTCTGCGCTGCGGTGAAGCGTTCCGCAAAACCCTCCACTGCTGGTCCGAAGAGGCCGGCAGCGGATATTGGAGCATCGAGGAAGGGGACCTTGTCTGCTTCCTTGATCTCTGTGAGCGTCAGCCACAGATGGCGCTCGAGCACCACGAGACTGGCCATCGATCTGCCTATCGCCTGGGCCGTGGCCTTGGTGGTGCGTAGGGCGAGATCCGTCGCGCTCCGCAGCTCTTTGAAGGGCGCGATATCTGTACCGGACCCGTCCATGCCCTGGAGGAGTTTGGCCTGGTACACTTGAAGCACTGCCATGGAATGCAATGCTGAAGCCGCTTGGCCGGCGGACGAGAATGCGCGTCCAGTGAGGGCCGAGGTGGTTTTGCAGGGCTTGGAGGGATGGGCCGCTTTTGCCGTCCAACCGATGGCCGAGGGCGGACACAGATGTGCGGCCACCGACTCATCCAGGGGAGGTAGCTTCTAATATCCTTTTTCTTCCGCGCAGTCAACCGAGGTGAGAGCGGAGGAAGAAGAGGGTAGTAGACGGGCTGAGTAGGGAGCGCGCCATGACCTGGTGAGTTCATCATGAACCTCCGGGAAGAACGGTGAAGTTCGTTGACGAGGGGCTTGGCGGCACCCCGGCAGGAACCATTCGTCCAGGTGGCTGCGAGCGGGTTCCTCCGGAGAGGACCACTCTAAGCCCAGCTCCTCCACAGCCTTAGTAAGGACCCGAAAAAGCTCGGAATCCAGACCTGGCGCGGCTTCGCTGTGCTCTATAGACGGCAGGGGGGCGAGGTCAAAAACCGAGCCCGACACTCCCCGTCTGAAGCCGCTAATGACATGCTGTCGTCTTCCTCGAATTCGCTTCCACCAAACGAGACCATGCCGCGGCCTGGGAAAAACGAACCAGCGAATTTTCTCTCTGTGGAGAAGGCGAGGCACACCGAGGGGACGTGAGCTCGCGCTTCCCCGAGCGCTTAGTTCCTCTACCCCGCTGCTTTGTCTCCGTAGAGTGAAGCAGGAGGGATCGAGAAGCAGATTCGCTGTCTGAGAAGAAAGCTATCCGCGAGCGCAGAGAGGAGAGACTCATGTTCTCGCAATGAGGGCATTCCGTCTCTCTGAGTGCGTCTTGAGCATGGGAAACTCCCAAGCATGAGACGCACTCGCCGTGACCATCAGCGGCGTGCAGGGATATCCCACACAAATGACAGTGACGGCGCGGCATTTGCAACAACGCCGCAGGAAATTTGCTCAATGGAAATTTGCTTTTTTAGAGCTTGCCGGATGGTGGCAGGGAACAGGAACCGGCGCTGCTGAGATCAGCGAATCGCTGAGCAGAGAGGTCCAGTCCGCTGCAGTGCTTTTTCCGACGGCGAAGCTATCAGTCCGAGTAGCGAGGTAGAAGTCGTTGCTGAAGGAGAAGAAATCAGAGGACCCTACGGTGATGTGTCTGCTTATATAGCCATAAACCCCGCCCATTTTGGCGGGCACCATCGCCATAGGTCCGTGCAGCTTCGCTGCCATTGGCTCAAAGTTTTACTTTGCAAGCACCAATGGCAGTGCAGTATTCACTGCGTTATTGTAAAGCTTCAGTCATCGGAGAAAAATGAGTTTTCCCCATAGCGTCCTGCTACGCAGTACGAGTGAAGTATCGATAGGGAACTAGCAAACA